>NW_017672081.1:0-105353 GCF_001879085.1 Nicotiana attenuata
GAATAAGTGGCTGCAACAGGAATAAAATGCGACTGACTTGGTCAGCCTAATCAACAATGACCCAAATAGCATCAAACTTCTTCCGAGTCATCGGAAGTCCAGTAACGAAATCCATGGTAATCCTCTCCCACTTCCACTCGGGAAGCTCAATCCTCTGAAACTAAACCACCAGGCCTCTGATGCTCATACTTAACCTGCTGACAGTTCAAACATCGAGCCACATATGCAACAATATCTTTCTTCATCCTACGCCACCAATAATGCTGCCGCAAGTCCTGATACATCTTCGCGGCGCCCGGGTGAATAGAATACCGAGAACTATGGGCCTCCGCTAAGATCAACTCTCCAATCCCATCGACATTGGGCACACAAACTCGCCCCTGCAACCTCAAAACACCATCATCATCTAAGGTCACCTTCATGGCACCTCCACGCTGCACCGTGTTTCTCAGAACACACAAATGGGGATCATCAAACTGCCGATCACGGATACGCTCCAATAATGAAGAACGAGCGACCGTACAAGCTAACACTCTGCTAGGCTCAGAAATGTCCAACCTCACCAATCGATTGGCCAGGGCCTGAATATCCAAAGCAAGCGGTCTCTGGCTGACCGGAACATCAGCAATACTACCCATGCTGGCAGACTTCCTACTCAATGCATCGGCCACCACATTGGCTCTCCCCGGGTGGTACAAAATAGTAACATCATAATCCTTCAATAGCTCCAACCACCTCCTCTGCCTCAAGTTCAACTCCTTCTGCTTGAACAAGTACTGCAGACTCTTGTGATCAGTGTACACCTCACACCATATAGGTAATGCCTCCAAATCTTCAAAGCATGAACAATGGCTGCCAACTCGAGATCATGAATCGGATAATTCTTCTCGTGGATCTTCAACTGCCTCGAAGGATAAGCAATGACTCTGCCATCCTGCATCAATACCGCACCAAGCCCAATACGGGAAGCATCACAATAAACTGTATAAGGCCCTGAGCCTGTGGGCAAAACCAATATCGGTGCCGTAGTTAGAGCTGTCTTGAGCTTCTGAAAGCTCGCCTCACACTCATCTGACCACCTGAACTGGGCGCCCTTCTGGTTCAGTCTGGTCATCTGGGCTGGAATAGATGAAAACCCCTCCATGAACCGACGATAGTAACCTGCTAACCCCAAAAAACTCCGAATCTCCGTAGCTGATGCTGGTCGAGGCCAATTAATTCTTGACTGCCTCAATCTTCTTCGGGTCCACGTGAATACCCTCTGCTGATACGACATGACCTAGAAATGCAACCGAACTCAACCAGAACTCGCACTTCGAGAACTTAGCATATAACTGACTATCCTTCAGAGTCTGAAGAACCACTCTGAGGTGTTGCTCGTGCTCCTCCTGGCTGCGGGAGTACATCAAAATATCATCAATGAAGACTATCACGAACATGTCCAAATATGGCCTGAACACTCGGTTCATCAACTCCATAAATGCTGCTGGGGCATTGGTCAACCCAAATGACATGACCAAAAACTCATAATGCCCGTACCGAGTGCGGAATGCTGTCTTAGGGACATCAGACGCCCTAATCCTCAGCTGATGGTAGCCAGATCTCAAGTCTATCTTTGAAAACACCTTCGCACCCTGAAGCTGGTCAAACAAATCATCAATCCTCGGCAGTGGATACTTGTTCTTTATCGTCACCTTGTTCAATTGCCGGTAATCAATGCACATCCTCATCGATCCATCCTTTTTCTTCACAAATAACACTGGCGCACCCCAAGGAGAAACACTAGGCCTGATAAAACCCTTCTCTAGCAAATCTTGCAACTGGTCCTTTAACTCCTTCAACTCTGGCGGGGCCATGCGATACGGCGGAATAGAAATGGGCTGCGTGCCTGGGGCCAGATCAATACAGAAGTCAATATCCCTGTCGGGCGGCATACCCGGCAGGTCTGAAGGGAAAACCTCGGGGAACTCCCGAACAATAGGAACAGAGTCAATAGAAGGAACCTCTGTGCTGGAATCACGAACATACTCCAGATAAGCTAAACACCCCTTCTCGACCATGCGTCGAGCCTTCACATATGAGATAACACTGCGGGTGGCATGACCTGGGGTCCCTCTCCACTCCAATCTGGGTAAGTCCGACAAAGCCAAGGTCACGGTCTTGGCGTGACAATCCAAGATAGCATGATACGGGGACAACCAATCCATCCCTAATATAACATCAAAATCCACCATGTCTAAGAGCAATAAATCAACACGGGTCTCAAGACCCTCGAACACTACCACACAAGAACGATGAACTCGGTCGACCACTATAGAATCACCCACCGGCGTAGATACATAAACAGGAATACCCAAAGCATCACTAGGCATAGCCACGTAGGGTGCAAAATAGGACGACACATATGAATACGTAGACCCAGGGTCAAATAGCACTGAAGCATCCCTATCACAGACCAGAATAGTACCTGTAAAACAGCGTCTGAAGACTCAGCCTCTAGCCTGGCCGGCAAAGCATAACACCGGGGCTGGGCCCCACCTCCCTGAACCATGTCTCTGGGACGATTGGCTACTGGCTGACCCCTACCTCTGCCGGTCCGAGCTCCACCTCTACGGTCTCTACCTCCACCTCTATCATCTATACCCCCGCCTCTAGCTGGCTGGGCAAGCTGTGGATCACCTGGTGCCTGAATCATGGGGTGAGGACCCTGCTGCTGAGAGCTACCCGAGGCTCGAGGGCAAAATCTTACAATGTGACCGAGGTCACCACAACCATAACAAGCCCTCGGCTGCTGAGACTGCTGGCCCTGTCGACCGGAATGTCCTCCCCGGAAGCTCTGAAGTGGAGGTGCACTGATGGGCTACTGATCAGAATAATGCTATTGAGAACCACCACCGCCTGGAGTACCATGAGAAACCTGGAGTGCTGACTGAAAGGGTCTCGGTGGATGGCCTCTACCATAAGAATCCCTACCTCCAGATGAGGTACCACTGAACCTACCAGAATGATGAGGCCTCTTATCCGACACCTGACCACCTCCCCGTGCAAGGGCCATCTCAACTCTGCGGGCCGCCTTGGCCGCCTCCTGAAAGGAAATCTTACTACCAGCTCCCATAGCCATCTAGAGACGGATCGGCTGAATCAATCCATCAATAAACCTCCGCACCCTCTCTCGCTCTGTGGGGAGTATAACAGTAGCATGTCGTGCCAAATCAATGAACCGCGTCTCATACTGGGTGACAGTCATGGAGCCCTGCTGGAGGCGCTCGAACTGCCTGCGTAGTGCCTCCCGCTGAGTAACTGGGAGAAACTTCTCCAAAAACAACTCCGCGAACTGATCCCATGTCAATGCTGGAGACCCTGCTGGTCTAGATAAGCAATAGTCCCTCCACCAAGTCTTCGCGGATCCTGCAAGCCGGAAGGTGGCAAAATCGACCCCATTGGTCTCCACAATACCCATGGTCCTAAGGATCTCATGGCAGCTGAATAAGAAATCCTGGGGATCCTCTGATGAAGCACCGCTGAATGTGGTGGTGAAGAGCTTGGAGAACCTATCAAGCTTCCACAAAGCATCTGAGGACATAGCCGCTCCATCGCCGGTCTGAGTCACAATACCTGGCTGAACTGCCACAGCTGGCTGAACCACTGGAACCTGTGCCTGGGGAGCTACCTGCTCTAGAGTACGCGTAGCAGGAGTCTGAACTCCTCCTCCAGCCTGAGAAGTGGCTGGTGCTACTGGAAGCAAACCCGCTCTAGTGACGTTCTCCACAAAGCCTACCAATTTGACCAGAGCGTCCTGAAGAAGTGGGGTGGCTATGAACCCCTCTGGGACCTGAGCTGGACCCACCGGAGCTGCTGGGGCTGGAACCTCCTCATCATAATCAACATGAGGCTCCACCTCTGGGACTGCTGCTCGGGGCTGAGCTCTGCCCCGGCCTCGGCCTCTGGCACGGCCTCGGCCTCTGCCCCTCATAGGAGCTGCTGCTGGGGACTCGGGCTGCTGCGCGGTAGAAGAGGAAGCACGTGTTCTCGCCATCTGCGAAAGAACAGAGTAGAACGACAATCAGTATTTGAGAAATAGAATCGCACGACAAGAAAGAACAAAAGTGAAGTTTTTCCTAACTCCGTAGCCTCTAGGGGATAAATACAGACGTCTCCGTACCGATCCCTCAGACTCTACCAAGTTTGTTCGTGAGTAGCGAGACCTATGTAACCTAGAGCTCTGATACCAACTTGTCACGACCCGGATTTTCCACCATCGGGAGTTGTGATGGCGCCTACTGTTGGAGCTAGGCAAGCCAAACATTTAAACATTTTCGGATAACAACATAACAATAATAAAATACCGAGCCTTTAAATAAATGCGGAAGTCTTATAAAACATAAATAACTGAAAACCCAAAATGCGGAAGTCTAATATTTCACTACCCAAGACTGGAGTCGCTATCTCACGAACTACTAAAGAGTGCTACAAACAAGTCCGAATAGAAAAATACATAATGTCTGTCTCGGTACAATGAAAACAAACAGAAAATATGGAAAGGGACTTCGGCCTGCGAACGCCAGCTAGGCTACCTCGTAAGTCCCTGGACTGAAGAGGGCTCCCGATCAACTACTGCTGTGGTCCAAGAGCTGCTCCGGTACCGTAATCTGTGCAAAAGCACAAAAGTGTAGCATCAGCACAACCGACCCCATGTGCTGGTAAGTGCCTGGCCTAACCCCGGCGAAGTAGTGACGAGGCTAGACAGGACTACCAAGTCAACCTGTGCAGTTCAATATATATATATATGTAATAAAGGAAAGAATACCGAAATTAAACAGTTAACTAGGGAGGGAAGCATGCTATGGGGGAGTACAAACCGGATATAAAGTCATCAACTTAAGTAAGAAACAGGGCAATAACAATAATTAACAAAAACAGGAGAATCAACAGTTGCACGGCATGAACCTTCGTGCTTTTACTCTCAGTCTCACCATAAACAATCAAATAGAATGCACGGCATCACCCTTCGTGCTTTTCCTCACATAACTCTCATTTCATGGCACGGAATGATCCTTCGTGCAATTATAATCAAAATCAGAGCACGGAATGTTCCTTCGTGCATAAATAATCAAAACATGGCACGGAATGACCCTTCGTGCAAATATAATCAAACATGGCACAGAATGACCCTTCGTGCATTATCACTCTTCCTCACCCAAACAGCAACCACAACCAAACGGGCGAGGGAATAAGCAAATAATAAGAAATGTCCCGGCAAGGGATAACACAACAACACCTCATCCCGGCAAGGGAGATAATCAATATACTTTCACCATCCCGGCAAGGGAATAATCATATACTAACACCATCCCGGCAAGGGACTGATCATATCTCTTTCCATTTCTTTCATTTCTTACTCAATAGTATTTTTATTATCCGAGCCAACGCTCCAAAGAATTTACAATTCATAACCAATCCTCAAACCCTTCACATTATGTAGAATTCATCAATTAGCATAGAAGAGTCTCAAAAATATCAGAAATACGTGCAAACAAGGACCCACGGTCATGCTAGACACCGGTGTATAGATACTCGTCACCATGCCTATACACCGTACTCGATCATTTAGCAATTAGCAATTAATAACACTCTAATCCTATTCCCTCAAGCCAAAGTTAGATCAAACACTTACCTCGGTCCAAAGAATAGCAATCAATCCTCAAATACCGCCTTTCCTCTACAATCCGACTCCGAAACAATGATATCTAGGCATAATTAATTCAATAATTTCAATAAAGACTCAATGGCAACATCCCATAGCCTAGATATGAATTTCCTAACATTCTTCCAAAAAATACCAAATTTAGACACCGGGCCCACATGGTCCAAACACGAGGCTCGGACCAAAACTAGTCACCCATAACCCCACGAGTTCAAATATATAATTTGTTTTAAGATTCGACCCCAAATTGAGGTTGAATCACCCAAAATTCCCAAAACCCTTAATTTCTACTTTGAATTCATGATTTAGGGCTAGAAAATTAGTGATTAGATGAACAAATTAAGAGAGAATGAAGTTAAGAACACTTACCTAAGAAGCTATGGAGGAAAAGGCTCTTCAAAATCGTCTATGGGGTGTTAGGGAGAAGAGTTCGTGTGGAAAAATGAGGAAAATCCCGTGCTGCTACTGTTTTGAACCTTTTTTTAAAAAAAAATCACTGAAGGGATTTACCCTTCGCGATCGCGACATCAAGGACGCGTTCGCGATGAAGAAGAACTGGGGGAATCGCATCTGCGATTGAGAGCACGCGAACGCGAAGAAGGAAAGCTGGGGCCCTGGGCAAATGGCCTACGCGAACGCGAGTAGGCAGATGCGAACGCGTTGAAGGGTTTGAAGGGGCTATGCGAACGCGGGAAAGAGGTTCGCGAACGCGGAAGAGGAAGTTGACAGGGCACTGCGAACGCGAGCCTGAGGCCGCGTTCGCGAAGAACAAATTATCTGGGCAAAAATTGCAGAAAAATCTGCTACCAATCCAAGTGTAAAAACACCCCGAACCACCTCCGATTCACTCCCGAGCCCTCGGGGCTCCTAACCGATCACACACACTAACTCAATAGCATCCTACGAACTTACTCGAGCGATCAAATCGCCAAAACAACATCAAAATCAATGAATCAAGCCTCAAAATCATCATTTTCATTTCTAACTTCATAAATTTCCAACTTTAGATAATTAGGTCCGAAATACGTCAAATGACGTCTGATTCCGACCAAACTTCATAGAAAGCGCTTAACACATATTTAAGACCTGTACCGGGCGTCGGAACAAAAATACGAGCCCGATACCATAGTCTTTTAATCAATTTTTATTTCCATTTTCCTTAATAATTTCAGAAAAATAATTAAACAGAAAAATTCTTTTCCCGGGCTCTAGACCTTGGAATTCGACTCCGGGTATATGCCCGAGTCCCATATTTTTCTACGGACCCTCCGGGATCGTCAACTCACGGGTCCGGGTCCATTTACCAAAAATATTGACCGAAGTCAACTTTAATCATTTTAAAGCCACATTTTGAAATTTTTCACAGAATTTAACATATAATCTTTCCGGCTACGCGCCCGGACTGCGCATGCAAATCGAGGCAACTAAAGGTGAGGTTTTCAAGGCCTCGGAAGCACGGAAAAAGAGAGAAATCTGGTGATGACCCTTTGGGTCGTCACAATCTCTCAAGTGGGGTCTGGGGAGGGTAGTGTGTACGCAGACCTAATTCAAAGTTAGGTCTATTTTCGATAGACTCTCGGCACAGGATGGAACATTAATCAAGTGGGTAAAATTTTTGTTTGTCACTGCTGGATGGAAGTCATTTCTGTTGGAAAAATAATTCAAAGTTGTAGTAGTAAACTTCAGTTATTTAGGATTTGATTTATTTAATTCATGTCTAAATATGATTTGTAGTTAGAATAAATATAGGAATAGCCTTTCCTATTTCTAGTTGAAATAGGTTTCTTACTATTATAAATAGAGGTATTGATAGCTTATTTTATGTGTGGAGGAAATTAAAGAATTGTAGAGAGCTTTCAAAGAGTTATTATAAAATATTTCCTTCATATTGGTATCAGAGCTACTACAATCTTGGGAGAGAATCAAGTTGCTTCCGCTGCCGGCGGGCGGCGCTAGCCAATGCGTGCCGCCCGTCTGGCCAAAAAAATATGTTGGCAAAATCATAGATAGTTGTCGACAAAATTAGGTTATTCGATGAAAAGTTCCATGACAGATTCAAGAAAAAAAAATAAGTTTAAAGAGGTGCAAACAAATATGGCACAAGATGAAGAAACTCTTCTCTAAAAGTTGAAGAGGTTTAAAAAAGGTGGACGTTGATTATGTGTTTAAACAAAAATTGAGTGTTGGTGACAAAGTGCATCAACGGGTGTTAAAGACAGGCTTTAACAAAAATTGGGTGTTGGTGACAAAGCATCAATGATTGGTGACAAATACTTAAACAAAATTGGTATTGGCGACGAAGTGCATCAATGGTTGGTGACAATTTCCCCTAGTAAGTAAGCTTAAATATTAGAGGCCGAAACATCCATTAATTTATCAGCCTAAGGTTACAATCTTTTGTTTTATTAATGTTGTCAGCAACCAAAATTCACAGGGAAGTAGGGACTAGGGAATACGTAATAGAACCATAAAAGAGACTGAAAAAGAAGAAGCACAGAGAATGTTTCGCACGTATATGCAATGCCTGCAAATTGACAAATAAAATAAATCCTTTAGAAATGTCGACATCTTTACAATCAATAAAACCTAATGTCTTTTCTTGTCTAATATTATCGGATTTAAATTATATACACTAACACTATAGATTACTTATATTTATTTTGGATTATCAACTAGAACTAGTATACTTATTAAATAGAAAAATTTGCAATTTTTTTAACTGACCAAAAAAGAATTCTAAAGAAAATAATAAGATAGAAAAATATTGTTGGTCATTAGGAATATGATGTTTTGATGCTTCCTAGATCCTTCCTCATGACCTCACTAATGAAAAAGATCACAGTATTAATTTAAGAGGGAGCTATCTCGAATTAAAAAAAAAAAAAAAAGTATATATGGCTCTTATTGGGCATAAGGGGCCTCCTCAAATGGTCAATGATAGAGCAATCTTGTATTTTCAGTTAGAACTTTATATTAAAGCTGCCAATAATGTCACTTAGCGTACCTCATTCTTGATTAGAACTTTTCTATTAGTTAGAGCTAGCTAATAATATTATGACACTTTATTTTTCTAGCATGCTTTATTACGTACTTGATTCACTTTTTCTTCTCACTATGTTTGCTTATGCACTTCTACTTTAGGAAAAAGGTATTTAATACTAATTGTATATAGTAAAAGTAAATCTTCTTTTTTTTTGGTCAAGTTAGGTGGAGGATTAATTTGGTGGTGGAGAAGAGTTGCACTTTTGCTTTAAGGTTGGCAAGATTTGAAATCTTACAAGAGAAATGTGTTATGGAATAAGAAGGGTAACTCAGACTACAGATAAATATGGTCGGATATAAGATCTTTTTATCCTTAATTAAAAGTCTTGAATTCCAACTATGAGAATAAAATATTCTTCATAAAAAACGCTTTCCTAATAATATTTTTTACGTGACGCGAATTTTATAATCGTATCAGGACATTCCAAATATCAGACGGTTAAACTAGAAACAAAAGAAGAATAAGATGACTTAGGCTTTTGGGATAAGTATTAATATCGTTAACCTATAATTAAGTTACACTTTGCAGTTCACTAATCCATTGACATATATATATACATTGATTTGATTCGTGTCATATTTTCATGTACTCACATGTATAGTTTAAAATAATAATAATAATATTATTATTATTTTATAGACGGAAACAAAATTTTCGCATTTTTTCTTTTCTTCAAAACTTGATTCCATGCTTCGTGATGACAACATGCAATCTTATAATCTTTCTGAAAATGACATCGACATGCTCTTTACATTTTTTTAAATGCTACAATTACAAATGAAAATGACTTAAATTTGTTTATTGTAATTTTTATATATTCCTAACTTAATATAGAAAGGTAGACATATACAAGTGTTGCTTGACTACCAACAAGATCTTAGGTCGTATAATGCATTACATCATTTTGCACTATTTGTGCTAGTAATTTGGTCAATAGAAGCCAATGAAAGGTTAATTAAGTTCTTATTTAATTAACAACTTGTATCTTTTATTCTTTCACTAATATTGCACGAGACTTTGTGAGGAAAATCATATTATAAGTCTTAATTCTCAACTATCTTTCCATTGCATCATTCTTGAGATCATAAACTATGATACACAGTATGTCCAAGAATGGAAGTTAATTCAATGGTTTATTGCTTTCTCCTTCTTCTTCTTTTCCCTAGAGTAAGTAGGGTAAACAAGCTAAGTAGTCGAGCGTATTTACTTTTTAAATCTATAATTCCTTTCATAGTTGTAGTATTAGTGTTACCCTCATATTTTCTTGTTTAGATCGATATTGTTACTTGACGTTTTCTTTGCTTCGATTTTATTTTTTCTGGCTATTGTTACTATGTCGCTGTCTGTAGTTCTTTGTCATAACTGCTGTGATTTTGCTTTATTAAGTCGAGGCTCTTTGATCACGCCCAACTCTAGTCCTAAAAAGGATAAGATGTCGCTACAAATATAATCCGGTCTAAAAGTCCGGAGTCGAATCCCACAGAGAACTAAGGTTTCGGTATAACTGTTCAATATCACCAATAAGGCAAGCTCGAACAATTTTTAAGGTATAAAATATTAATATTCTTATATCTAAATAATTAACAAACGAATTAAAATAGTAACTTAGCAACTAAATATACTAAGGGTTGAAGACAAGATTAAGGAGGCCTAGAGTTATGATTTCCCCAATTGTCGGAATCCTTCCCGCTACATCTCCTACAATTTTGCCTAAGTATTCTCTATTGATCATGAGCACTCGACTTATCGTAATTCTCTCTCGAGCAACTATATTAAGTACTAGTCATATTCTCTCGAATTACACTAGCTCGCACTTTTTCACTGCTCACTATGATCACGTCAAAGCTTCGTTATCTCTAATCCCGTTTTTAAACTAGCCGAATTGATCTCTCATATGCCTTGGGAGTGACGTTATTTAACAAAAACCTAAATATGCACTCTTTCTCAAGCAATACATAATGAATAGGCACAGTCCATTGAGAACTCTTCAATTAACTAAAATAAACACGTAATTGAACAAGTAGGGATATGCAAAGGCAAAATTATATTAAAACGTAACAAGAATTCATCCTCCAAAAGGTTCCACCAAAACTCTAGATAATAATTAGCTACTCATAATAGTATGTAAAACTACAATACTAAAAGTCATAACCAACAATGAAAAGTGGGAAGAAGAAGGGGAAAAATTCGTGGTTGAATCTTCCTCCTTGCTTCTAACGTGTTCTCGACTCCTTGGGTGTTGTATTACCATAAAGTAGTGTCTCCCCCTTCAAAAGAACATTTTATGATGTATTTCTATCAATTAGGGTTGATGTGAGGCGTCGTTGATCTCACATAATTTGAAAAGGACACCCTGAGTCGCGTGCTAGAGTTGGTGCAATGCGCGACTTCTAGCACGCTCCCAGCTATTTTTTCTTCTTCTTTGTCATTTCGTATGCCAGGTCCAGTGCCAACCTCCATACTTCGCTTTTTTTCTTGTTCATCTCCGAGGCCATTTCATGCCTACCTTCATGCAATGCACCAATTGCTGCACTCCCAGGTCTTGCATCTCTACTCTTTTTGCATCAAATCATCCAATTCTTGCCAACTTCCATCCAAATTCATTCCTAGACACAATAAACATGAAACGAGCATATTATATGTTTATAAATATATAATCTCCCGCAACTCACATAAGAAATAATATGCAAACATACTAAAAAATATGCATTTTTCATTATTTATCACTACCCCACACTTAAACTCTTGCTCGTCCTCAAGCAACTTAAAATTAAGCACATGGCAAGTAACCCAATTCCAAAACTTACCCAAGCATCATCACAATGAAAATGGTTTATATCAATGCTTAGAACCCAACATAATGGCTATTCACATCTTTCCTCATTTTTTTGTAATGACACGACATATCGTTTTGATCATTTGCACTTCGCTTGATAGTTTGAGGGCATGGGTAGATCTGTATGATGTATTATGACTTGTGTGGATTACCGGTTTTGATTTTCAGGTTATTCGGAATCTATTTGGAAGAATGAACGTCATGATCGAAGCTTTAAGTTGGAAGAGTTTACCAAATTTGACTTTTTAGTATTTGACCTCGGATTGGAGTTTTGATGGTTCCGTTAGGTCCAGATGGTGATTTTAGACTTGGGTTATGCCCAGATTTGCATTTGGATGTTTCTAGAACGTTTCGGCACAAATTGGCGAAAGTTGGAAATTTGAAGGTTCGGAAAGTTCATAAGTTTGACCGAGAGTTGACTTTGATGATATTGGGTTCGGAATTTTGGTTCTGGAAATTTGGATAGCTTCTTCATGTCATTTGGGACTTCTGTGTAAAATTTAGTTCATTCCGAGTTGATTTGATATAGTTCGGCGCGAGTTTTGGAAGTTGAAAGATCAAAGTTCATTCAAATTCGAATTGAGGTGCGATTCATTGTTTCGATGCTTGTGTGTGTGATTTGAGGCCTCTAGTAGGTCCGTGTTATATTAAGGGACTTGTTGGTATATTTGGACGGGGTCCCGAGTGGCTCGGGTTAGTTGCGGACGTGTTCGGATTATTTTCCTTCATTTTGGCCTTGCTGGTATGTTCTGGTTTCTAGTGCATGGATTGTTCTTTGCGATCGCGGATTAGTAGATGCGATCGCGTAGGTGAAGATATGGAGTTGAGTAGTTCCTTCTTCGCGTTTGCAAGTAGCTATACGCGATCGCGTAGTTTTGCGTAGTTTTCAGGAGATTGGGCATCGTTTTCTTGTTTCAGATCGTGTTTGAGAAGCTGGGGCTAGAAAATTTCTTCAGCGCGTTCGCGTAATACTGGACGCGTTTGCGAAGGTGTGACGCAGTGTTGTTCGTGTTCGCTTTAGTTATAACGCAATCGTGTAGTGCTTTTATTGGAGGCATTGTTGCCTATTCTTCGCTATCGCCTAGCCTTGTCCGCAATTGCATATGGTATTTCTGAGGCAGTGATTTTCTTCTTCACGATCGCGATGGTATTTCCACAATCGTGATTCATTAATTCGCCCAGTGATTATAAAGTACTCTATTTTGAGGGTTTCGGCCATTTTAGCATATTTGGAGCTATGGATCTCGGATTGGAGCGATTTTTGAGATGATTTTCATCATGTGGATTGGGGTAAGTGTTCTCTACTCATTTTTGATTTTATATCATGAATATATCTTCGGCTTTGGCATTTGATCGAGGGTTTCAAAAGAGAAATTGGGGTGTTTTGTCTAAAACTTCATAAAGCGAATTTTCGAGTTTTGAACATCGATTTGGAGTCGGATTTGGATGAAACTAGTATGGTTGGACTCGTAATTGAATGGGTTGTCGGATTTTATCAGTTTTGTCGGGTTCCGAGGCACGGTCCCGGGTTGGACTTTTGGGTTGATTTTGGGTTTTTGATTAAAGATTCAACCTTTATCGATTGGGTTTGTTTCCTTTGGCGTTATATGATGTATTTGAGTTGCTTTTGGCTAGTTTCGAGCCGTTCGAAGGTCGGTACGCGCGGGATGGCATTTTGGTGCATCGCTTGGCTTGCTCGATATTGGATTTGGTTCGTACGAGGTAAGTAACACTTCTAAACTTGGAGCTGAAGGTGTGAACCCTAATTATACATTTTATGTGATTTGTTTGGAGGTGACGCACATGCTAGATGACGGGCGTGTGGGCGTGCACCGTAGTAATTATGACTCAATTGATTCCGTAGAGCTGTGTAGTCAATTAACTTGTATTTTTCCATGTATTTTCCACGTGTTAGAGAAACTGAGTTGTGACCCATGCTAGAAATCATGCTTAGGAAAATGTTGGTACTATTGGGACCCACTGAGGTCATTTCTGCTGTTGAATTATATGTCTAAATTGAAATTTCGTACTCAATCATATTTATTCCTTGCATATCATATCTCAGTCTCTGTTGCTATTTATTAATACATCATATCATAATTATGGGCTAATTTCTTGACATTGTGAGCCCGAGACTGGAGAGATTGATGACTGAGTGAGGCCGAATGCCTGATTGTGAGTGATATTTATGGGATTGGGCTGCACGTCGTAGCATGTTTTATTGACTTATGCCTGGATCTGGCTTAGTATAGCGTTTGGGCTGAAGGAGCCCCTCCAGAGTCTGTACACCCCCAGTGAGCACAGTTGACATTTATATTGAGGGATGAATCTTCCTTGGGCATGGATCTTGCCCGAATCATTTATGTTTGGGGATGGATTTTCCCTGGGCTAATAATCCTTATACGGTATTGAGTGACTGACTGTCGGTTGATATATATATTTGGGATGGATCTTCGCTGGGCTGGATTGTCCATATACAGTACTGAGCATGAGGTTTAATTTATGTTTGGTTGGGCTGGATCTGCCCTGTATAGTGCTGAGTACTGAGCGTGAGGTTTTATTTATGTTTGGTTGGGCTGGATCTGCCCTATACACTGTTGAGTATCAAACGTATCACGACCCGGATTTCCCACCCTCGGGAGTAGTGATGGCGCCTACTCGTGGAAGCTAGGCAAGCCACACATTTAGAGTCCATGATACTTTTGTTTTAAATCCATGTTTACCAATTAAACTAATAGGAGATAAATAATTAAACAACAGCGGAATTCATAATTTAGCGGAAGACTTAAACGAAGTAAACCAATATAATAAGGAAAATCCATATATGCCTCTACCCAGGACTGGTGTCACAACATTCACGGACTATCTAAGAATACTACATACAACTGTCTAAAACAAGGAATAAAGTCTGTCTCGGATACAAAAGGAAACAGATCATAAATAAAGATAGAGGAGATGCCGGGCCTGCAGACGCCTGCAGGACTACCTCGGAAATCTCGGACTAAAGGATAGCTCCCAATCTACTGCTGATGACCAAAAGCTACTCCGGAACCTGGATCTATGCAAAAAGCACAGAGTGTAGTATCAGCACAACCGACCCCATGTGCTGGTAAGTGCCTAGCCTAACCTCGGCGAAGTAGTGACGAGGCTAGGACCAGACTACCAAATAACCTATACAGATATACAATATTTTGCAGAAAATAAACAAGAAATAAGACGTTAAAAGGGGGGGGGGGATACATGCCTCGGGGAAACAGTTCAACTCAGCAGAAACTAAACAAATGTGAAGGAACAGTACAGTATTTAAACCAAAATAATAACACTACTGTTGCGGCGCGCAACCCGATCCATAGGTATATAAACATAGTTGTTACGGCGTGCAACCCCATCCAATAAATATAATATATCTGTTGCGGCGTGTAACCCGATCCAATAATATATGTGTTGCGGCGTGCAACCCGATCCAATATAATATATGTTGCGGCGTGCAACCCGATCCAATATAATATATGTTGCGGCGTGCAACCCGATCCAATATAATATATTTTACGGCATGCAACCCAATCCATATATGTATACATAAATAAAAAAAAAATATTGCGACGCGCAACCCGTTCCAAATAGATCGCTCCCAGTAATCATGATAAAATTCCGGCAAGGGATTAACCATAAAAATACTCTATCCCGGCAAGGGAACTCAACAGTACAAGTATATTCGTCCCGGCAAGGGAGAACCAGCTATAACCAATCCCAATTCAACTTCTAATCATCTCCGTTATCACCATTTCCAACTCATGAATACTTCTACGAGAATAAGCTAATCCTTTACTCAATACCACAGATCAATTCACTATTTCAACCATAGCATTATTCAAGAATACAACAAAATATCAATTTAAGACTCACGGTCATGCTCGACACCGACGTATAGATACTCGTCACCATGCCTATACGTCGTACCCCACAAGAAACACATAGCAAATATGATTCAACTCCTAATCCCTCAAACTAAGGTTAGACCGAACACTTACCTCGATGCCTTGAACACAACTCAAGCCTCAATTATAGATTTACCCCTCGATTCCACCGCCAATCGCTCGAATCTAGCCACAAGTTACTTAATTGCATCAATAAGTGCTAAATGAATCAACCCCAATGCATGAAAATGAGTTTTCCAAAGTTTTACCCAAAAAGTCAAAAATCGCCCCCGGGCCCACGTGGTCAAAACCCGAAGTTCGAACCAAAACCCGATTACCCATTCCCCCACGAACTCAAATATGTAATTTGTTTTAAAATCGGACCTCAAATTGAGGTCCAAATCCCCAATTTTTGAAAAACCTAGGTTCTACCCAAAACACCCAATTTCCCCCATGAAAACCTTTGATTTTAGGTTGAAATCATGTTAAAATATGTTAATGATCGAAAGAAATGAGTAAAAACTAACTTACAATTGATTTGGAAGAAGTCTTGTTCTTGGAAAATCGCCTAAGTGGGTTTGGGTTTGAGAAAATATGAAAAATGAAGCTCAAAATCATTTAAGTGTAAAAAATTGCAGGTGTCAGATGTGGGAATTGCGAACAGGGGTTCGCAATTGCGAACCCCGACCCTCAGATATGGGAATTGCAAAGTGAAGTTCGCATTTGCGAACACTGAACAAAATGAGGGACTTCGCATTTGCGACAAAAACGTCGCATTTGCGACAGTCCCAGTTCCGCATTTGCGAACCATTTGGTCGCATTTGCGATCCCTGGCCATCATGGGCACCTTCGCATTTGCGATGTAATTTATCGCATTTGCGATGGAGGGTCAGGTCTGGGCTATCTCGCATTTGCGAGCCAGGCTTCGCAAATGCGAAGCCTGCTGGTGAGATCATACCAGCTAATTCCCAAGTTCTAAAATGCAACCTGTGGCCTATCCAAAACTCACCCGAGCCCTCGGGGCTCCAAACCAAATATGCACACAACCTCAAAAATATCCTACGGACTTATTCGCGCGATCAAATCGCCAAAATAACATCATAAACATCGAATTAAACCCCAAAATCCAAGAATTCTTTCAAACTTCATAAAACATTAAATTTTTCAATTTAGGTCCGAATCACGTCAAACGACGTCCGTTTTCAACCAAATTTCACAGGAAGGACTTAAAACATATATAAGACCTGTACCGGGCGCCGGAACCAAAATACGAGCCCGATACCATCGCTTTCTAATCAGATTTCATTTCCAATTTCCTTAAACAATTTCAGAAAACAATTTTACTAAAAAAATTCATTTCTCGGGCTTGGGACCTCGGAATTCGATTCCGGGCATACGCCCAAGTCCCATATTTTCCTACAGACCCTCCGGCACCGTCAAATCACGGGTCCGAGTCCGTTTACCCAAAATGTTGACCAATGTCAAATTTATTAATTTTAACATCAAAACTTAGCATTTTTCACAGAATTTAATATTTAAGCTTTCCGGTTACGCGCCCGGACTGCACACGTAAATCGAGGCGACTCTAAATGAGGTTTTCAAGGCCTCGGAAGCGTAGAATTTATTTAAAACAGGTGATGACCCTTCGGGTCGTCACAGAACGTGATGAGTGAGAGAGTGAGACCATGAGATTGAGTACTCTAAAAGTGTGAATACATGAGTTCATCACTGAGATACATCATGTTTGGCATGTGTATTTGAGATACAGGCATAGAGATGCATTTCCTCACGCTACCCGATTTTGGTAATATTCATGATTTCACCTGCATAGTGACATGTAGTCATAGAGATGCACTTTCCTCATTCTATCTGAAAAGTGAAACATCTTGTTTATTGTTGAAAGCTTTGGAAAAATTACAGTTTTACAATAACAACAAACCCAGTATGATCCCAACAGGTGGGGCCTGGGGAGGGTAGTCTGTACGCAGACCTTACCCCTACCTATTGCAGGTAGGGGCCTGGGGAGGGTAGTCTATACACAGTTTTAAAAACTTACTCATATTTTGGTGATTTCGGTAAAAGATTTGAGTTTTCACTGATATACTTGAAAAGCATGCCTATTTTTCAGACCTGTGAAAGAGTTGAGCATTTTATCTCTGAGTTACTTCTTTTAACACTGTTATTATGTTGTTATGAACTATTGTTGGCTATTGGTGTTGGACTCCGACCTTTATTCCAGCTCGTCGCTATTCAACCTAAGGTTAGGTTTGTTACTTATTGAGTATATGGGGTCGGTTGTACTCATACTACACTTCTGCACCTTGCGTGCAGATGTTGGATATTGATGTTGCTGTGTACGGCGGGAGCTGGATTTGAAGATGTACCTACGTTCCAGGTACAGCTGCCTCTTGTTCGTGATAGCTCTAGACTTATGAAAATTTATTTATGTACATTCAAATAGATGATGTATTTATTTCATACTAGTTTTGTAAACTCCAAATCTTAGAGTGATTTGCACTACCAATTCTTGGGAAATTCTTTGTATAAAAGTAGTTGTATTATCATTCTCTTCTTATTAATTCTCATTAAATTGGAAAGTTGTTAGTTGGCTTACCTAGCGGGTTGGGTTAGGTTCCATCACAACTAGTTGGATTTTAGGTCGTGACATTTTAGACTAATGCCAAAGTTATTTAAAATATTTGTGTGACTTTTCTAACATCCTAGCCTTAAAAATTGACTCCACTACATTCCTCAATATGACTAGCTTCTTGTGCCAACTAAAGATATGAGTTCTTTACCAATCCGTCGTAAAACATGTGCCCTCACCAACAAAGCAAATCAGACCGCACACTCAAATATGAATCCAAGTATAATTTAAGGACTCACATATTGAAAGAATTCGCTCACTCTCGCAAAGAAACTCATATTCCGCCCAAGTTCGTACCATAGGCTTGTCCGTAGTGTAAGACTCGACTAATTTAAGCTTGCAAAGTCTAGGATCAAGTAGGACTTTATAGGTTGTAAAATAGGCTAAGGGACGGGTAGTGTGTATATATATATATATATATATATATATATATATATATATATATATATATATATATATATATATATATATATGAAAATAGTGACTAACCCTCCTAAGCACTTTAATACACCACACTTTTTAGCACATTCTTGTCATGACCAATTCAATATTTTGCCGTGAAACCATACACAATTAAACCTTTCTTCATTAAGCACATCAACATATAGATACTCACTAGCCCAAACAAATATATGGAAGGTGTCATTCAATTTTCTTTTTATTTTATTTGTGTTTTTTTACACTCTCCTTAATTTGGTATTTTCGACTAGTAAGGCTTTTACCCACAAATGCACCTTGTCGGACTTTCTATGGTTCCACTCAAAAGTCACTCAATCTCTTTCTTTACTGTTTCTGCAACTTAAATGCTTTCGGAGGTAAAGGGTGAACAAAAGACGATTTAGAACAAAATAGGGGTTGACTCGTAATGTGGGTGCCAAAGAAAAAGCATGCTCAAAAGGGTTGACTACGGATAATGTTATCAATTGTAGGCAAATAGGCTCAAGGGTCAATCAAAGAAACGCCTATATCATTTCCTAAACTCACAAGACTTAATCATTTCGCTTTGACTCACACACTGGGCAAGTTCTAGACTAACAAGGGATGACACAGAGTACAACCAAAATTTCACCTCACACAATACACATGACTTACTCAGGATGGCTCAGACCCGGCTCTCAAGTTAAGGCAACTAGCACAGTCATCATATAATCCAAATACTAGAAAGTAACAACAGGAGTTAATAAACGATCCCAAGCGCCAAAAGGAAGTCACACATATTCTCAAGGCATATAGTCATAATAATCAAGAAGAAGGTACTCAGCACAAATGCTCCACCTTTAAGCCCCAACATAAAACATGTCAAAAAGCATAGATACTTAAAACTTCAAGAAAACTGTCTACGAAGTCCATCGTAGGGAAAAGTCCAAAATCTTTTGAAAATTTTACCTACAAAAAAAAAACTACTACCCGGTTCAAAGATTCATCCCTAGAAAAGAACCGTGGCCATAAGAAAAACCAAGAGGGATTATTTCTACCAAATTATTATTGTTATTTTTTTCTAATTATTTTTAACACACATAAAATAATACAACTAAAATAGCATAGGAAATCACACAAATAGTCTCTTCACCCCATGCTTAAAATTGTGCATTATCTCCAATGCACACCCAAAAATACAAGAAGGTAAAAGAAACTCCCTGGTAGGCCAAAGGCCGAAGTATTAGCAGCTCATGGGGTACTCAGACTTCTCCCGGGCTTGACCCTTTATGCGGGCACCCCACACTTAGTTCCAACCATTTGGCTTGCTTTTGCATCCTTCCAATAGATTTTGCTTTCCATGCTCCTACAAAAACGTCACTACAAAAATAGTACAAATAAAAAAAACTAAAAATAAAAGAAAGCGGTAAAGTTGGGTTGCCTCTCAACAAGCGCTCGATTTAACGGCCCAAGAAAATAATATAGTATTCTGCACTTCTTGGCCTTCAGATGAGGTATGTAATCCTCTCTTTTTGGAATGAAAAATTACAGAATGTAGGAACCTTGTTCCTCATTTCCTCATTCCTCAATTGACTCGGATAATTCTATTTTCATATCATCATCCAAACACAATGTGGAAAAATGCTTGGAGTGAGAGCCAATGTGCTGAAATACATAACCTTCAAGACTTTCAACATCCTCAACACAAATAACACTAGAATCAACAAAGTTTGTATCCTCAGGCCTCATTTGTTTACACTTAATGGAGGTCTGAATCTTAATCATTTAGATCTCAGACATTAAGTGCGTTTGTTTTTAAAGTCTGAATCTTAATTATTCAGATCTTAATCATTAAGTGTGTTTGTTTTTTTTTACTTCACATCCACTTAATGGGTTCTGTATGATTAAGATCTATAACAGAGACTTAATTTCATTAAGATGCTATCATATATTCATTATTAACTGCCGCCACCGCCTACCATTATCCACTACCACCATGCCACCACCACTACCATACTCAACCATCACCACCACCACCACCAACACTACCCCCCTCCCACCACCACCACCTCCGCCACCACCACGCCGCTATCATCCTTAATTATAGCCTCCATTATCGACCATCACCACCTACTATCCCCAACACTCCGACCACCATCATTCTCACCCACAATCAACACTCATCCACCTCAACTACCACAACTGACCACCCCATAACCATCAACAACCACAGCCGGCGCAGCCCATCAATATAACCTACCACCCACCCACCCACCACCTTTCTCAATCACAACTACTACCACCACCCGACATTATTAACTATCACCACCCACCACCACCATCCTCAATCATAATCGCCACCACTACCAATCACTATAGATACTAGCATGAACCACCATCATCAACCAAAACTACCACCGCCTCTAGTCAGCATTCACCCGTTAGCCATCACCAACAACAACTATCATATTTTTAAAAACTATATATTTTATTGATAGAATATTAGATTAGTTAGTATTTCATTTGAATTTTATTTTTATTAATTTTAAAATAAAGATAAATTGTATACATTCAGATGTTAAAAATCAAACAGTCTTAGTTATTTCTATTCTGATCTTAATACACATCTTAATATATTCAGATGTGTATTCAGATTCGGATGTCTTAATCTTAATACACATCTTGATATCCAGATGTGTATTCAGATTCAGACGTCTTAATCTTAAAAAATACAAATGAGGCCTCACTATCCTTGGCTGACTCTAGTATCACGTCTTCAACATAGGCATCCACAAATTCTAGTTGGCTCGATTGTTTGTATTCTACTCTAACCTCCTCCACCAGAGTGTCAACTACTAACTCTAATTCATATTGTTTTCGGCTACTATCCACCATATTGAGTGGTTGAACATTCAAAGCTTCTACCATTTGACTCACTTGAGCTTTCAGGTTGTGAATAGTTTCCTCTTGCCTTTGTATCCGTGATCGTGTGTCATTATTTTGTTCCACGAGATACCTTAGAAATATCCTTGATCTCTTTCGGGTCATCATCCCTGGGCTCTTTGTTCCTATTAACTTCACAAGAAAAAGTAAAACCATCATAGTAAGGGGTTGGGGGAGGATAATAAATATAAGCACAACCATGAAAGTAACCATCTTGACCACCACACATATCACACGCATTTCACACATAAGATTGAGTTGATGCACATAACTCACTCTCGAGAATATTTTGATAATTCTGCCAGGAGTGATTTCCTTCAAAATATGTATATGGATCAAAAGTAGAATTACTAACACCTAAACTCCCATAATTCCATGATGTCATGTTTGTTGAATCAAAGATTAAAACAAAACAAAATAAAAGTTTAAACTTGAAACTGGCAATATTTATAGCTATAATTACACCGTTAGTTCCCCGGCAACGGCGCCAAAATTGATCACACCCTAATCTAGTCCTAAAAAGAATAAGCGGTTGCTGCAAATATAATCCTGTCTAAAAGTCCGGAGTTGAATCCCACAGAGAACTAAGGTTTCGCTATAACTGTTCAATATTACCAATAAGGCAAGCTCGAACAATTTCTAAGTTATAAACATTAAGATTCTTATATCTAACTAATTAACTAACAAATTAAAATAGTAAATTAGCAACTAAAGATAGTAAGGGTTGGAGACAAGATTAAGGAGGCCTAGAGTTATGATTTCCCTAATGGTCGAAATCCTTCCCGCTATGTCTCCTACAATTTCGCCTAAGTATTCTCTATTGATCATGAGCAGTCGGCTTACTGTAATTCTCTCTCGAGCAAGAACAATAATGTACTAGTCATATTCTCTCGAGTTACGCTAGCCCGCACTTTTTCATTGCTCCCTATGATCACGTCAAAGCTTCGTTATCTCTAACCCCGCTTTTAAACCCGTCGTATTGATCTCTCATATACCTTGGGAGTGACGTTATTCAACAACAATCTAAATATGCACTCTTTCTCAAGCAATACATAATGAATAGGCACAGTCAATTGAGAGCTCTTCAATTAACTAAAATAAGCACGTAGTTGAACAAGTAGGGATATGCAAAGGTAAAATTATATTAAAATGTAACAAGAATCATCCTCCAAAAGGTTCCATCAAAACTCTAGATAATAAATATCTACTCATAATAGTATGTAAAAATAAAATATAAAAAGTCATAACCAAAAATTAAAAGTAGGAAGAAGAAGGGGAAAAACTCGTGGTTGAATCTTCCTCCTTGCTTCTAACGTGTTCTCGCCTCCTTGGGTATTGTCTTATCCTAAAGTAATGTCTCCTCCTTCAAAAGAACGTTTTACGATGTATTATATCAATTAGGGTTGATGTGGGGCGTCCTTGATCTCTCATACTTCGAAAAGGACACGCTGAGTCGCGTGCTAGAGTTAGTGCAACGCGCGACTTCTAGCATGCTCCCAGCTGTTTTTTCTTCTTCTTTATCATTTCGCGTGCCAGGTCCAGTGCCAACTTCCATACTTCGCTATTTTTTGTGCATCTCCTAGGCCATTTCGCACCTACCTTCATGCAATGCACCAATTATGGCATGCTCCCAGGTCTTGCATCTCTACTCTTTTTGTATCAAATCATCCAATTCTTGCCAACTTCCATAAAGATTCATTCCTACACACAAGAAATATGTATTGAGCATATTATATATTTATAAACATGTAATCCCCCGCAACTCACATAAGAAATAATATGGAAACATACTAAAAATATGCATTTTTCATCATTTATCATCTTCCAGAAACAACCTCTTCACCTTCACAAGATAGAGATAAGGTCTGCATATATACTACCCTCCCCAAACAGGTAGATCTAGTATTTCTTTAACATGGGTGTACTGATAAGTAGGGATTTTGACGACTTATTTGCACCCTTTCACTTTCGTTTTAGCTCAAAAATGCTTAAAGGTATTCCCGAGAACTGATAGAATGTGCTTACTTGCAGGATTACTGGAAAATGAGCCAAAAAGATGAAAATCAACTCAAGAAGGAGTAATTTTGGACAAGGACTAAAACAAAGTGAAAAAGAGCAAAGTGCGGACCGCACAATATTGTGTGCGGCCACAGAGCATGAAGAGACCTCTGATAGATTTTCTTTGTGAAGTGCGGACCCCACAATTATTGTGCGGCCGTAGAAGATGAAGTTCGGAGAGATGTGATTTTGGTCCATGAAGAAGTGCAGACCGCACCATTATTGTGCAAACCACACCACTATTGTGCGAACCGCACCATTATTGTGCGGTCGCAGAATCAAAAGTGCGGCCGCACTCAAAAATGTGCGGTCCGCAGAAGTCTCTCATGTCAAAGCTCGAGAATGTGGCCACACTCATAAATGTGTGGTCCGCAGAATCTGAAGAAGTGCGGCGGCAACCCAGAATTGTGTGGCCGCAGAAGTCCATCCTGTCAAGCCAATATCAGAGTGTGGATCGCACACAGAATTGTGCGGCCGCAGAACCTCCGCAGGGGCAATTTTGTCCGATAAATTCAGTTGTGCATAAATAGTCTTTTTTGTCAAAATTAGGTTAAGTTTGAACACCAGAAAATAAATAGTCGTTTTTCCTTTACTGCTTTGGGTAACTTTGTAATAGTTTATCATTTAACATTGGATTTTCTTCCCTTATCATCTATTATGAGTTTAATCTTATTTTCTTCTTTACTTTCATTAATTTTCTCTATGAGTAGCTATTTCTAGCTAGGGTTGTGACCTAACCCTACTGTGGGTACCTAACGGGTGTTTGATTTAGGGGTTTTCTGTGATTGGGTAAGTGATATTTAGCCTTGTTCTTGCTTGAATTTAAGAATTAATGGTTGCAAACATTGGTTCACACCTAATTGACTTAGACTCTACTTGAGAAAGAGAGACTAAGTCTAGGAAAACTTGACTAACAAGGAATTGGGGTGAACTAAGGAAATTGATTGTCCAAATTAAAGGGTTGAATCTAGAGATAGTAAGACCCGACTTGAGCATCTATCACTTGTTTTGTGCATTACCCATTTGGTCTTGAGAAAGACAAATTGGGCTAAACCACTCTAACTACCGAGAGGTATTGAGTGGGTAATTGCGTGTGATTTCTATATTACACCGCGACCAATCAAACTTACCCTAAAGCCCTTAATCCGTTAGGTAGCCACCTAGGTGGAAGTCACGACCCTAGATCTTTTATAATCTTGAAAAACAACAACACCAAAAATATCGTTCTCTAGCTTTTCATTTGCAATCATTAGCATAATCATTAGAAGTAGAATGAAACAACCAAACATGTGGAAGTGCATTTTGGGCACATCATACACTTAGTCTAGATATATACCTAATCCAATATAAGCTCTCTGTGGAATCGACCCCGACTCACGTTGGGTAATTATAATTTCATCGACCGCTTCACAATCCCAATTAGTGGTGTCAATTTGGGCGACATCAATTTTTGGCGCCGTTGCCGGGGAGCTAAAAACGGATTTAGCTATATATTTGGTTTTGTGTGTGATTTGTCTTACTTTCCTTCTGAGTTACTATTCTTTTTGCAAAAACAATTGTAGCTGACATAATGGCTCTCAAGAACAATGATCCTCTTGGAAACGTGCTATTGGGGGATGACGGGGATGATGACTAAGTTGATGAGGTTCCTCTTGAACCTCAAGCAAATAGACGATGCCGGCCGCCTCAAGACAATGTTCCCGTTCTACCCCCACCTCCTCCAAGAGTGGCAGCACACCAGGTGTTGCCAAATGAAGGATACACAAGTGCCATAGTCTCCCCTCCCCCCTCCCCTTCCCCCCGCATTAGGGCGGGAAACTTTCAAATCACAAATGTCATGCTTACACTATTGGAACAACGGGGATTTTTCACCGGGGATCCGACACAAAATGCATGCAAGCACTTCAAAGGGTTTTTTGACATTTGCTGGGGGAGTAAACAAACAAACATCTCCGAGGATGCTTTGCGGTTGAGGCTATTCCCTTTTTATCTACGGGGGAAGGCTTTGGATTGGTTAGAGAGGTTGCCAAATTATTCCATCCATACATTGGATGAATTGGCCAAGAAATTCATTTCCAAGTTCTTTTCTCCCGGGCATATGGCAACTCTTAGGGATGAGATTCTAGCTTTCAAACAAGAACCCAATGAGCCTTTGCATTCAACAAACTTTTTATAGGGGGGTCAATACTACCAATAAATGCGTGGTTAACCAACTGGCCGGTGGAAATTCATGACAACGCCGTATGCAGAAGCTTGTGAGATTCTTTATGAAATGGAGGATACTTCATCGGCATGGCAAAGTAGAGCAAACATTCCTCAAGGAGATCCAAATGTGATTCACTTGCATAAAGAATTACATGATCATGGGCAAGCAATTGCCGAGTTGACCACCACAATGAAGCAACTAGTCAAAGCTCAAGTTCAACAAGTGCAAGGTCCCAAGCAAGTAAATACAATGGAAGGAGTTAGTATGATGGTAAACAAGAGAAGGCAAAAGGGTCTTCAAGTGCAAAACCGGGTTGACAAATTATGAGCAAGATGATAGTGGACTTGATCAAGATGGACAATACAATGAACAAGAGGAGGAAGTACAATATGTGAACAACTTCTAAGGGAAAAGAAACAACAATCAAGGCCCGAATCAACAACAATGGCGACCACAAGGAAATTGGAATTCAATCAATCAAGGTAGTTGGAACAATCAAAACAACCAAGGGAATTAGAACAATCAAGGCAATCAAGGAAATTGGAATGGTCAAAATAACCAAGGCAATTGAAGTGGCAATAATCAAGGCTATTGGGGAGGTAACAACCAAGAAGGGTGGAACAACAACAACAACCGGGGTTCGGGTTTCCAAAGGCCTCCGATATTTCAACAACCGAGCAATCCACCTCCCTATCAAGTTCTTCCAAAAATGAGATGGGTCGAATTGAGAACATGTTCAAACAAATGATGGAGAAGAATGCCGACTCCGTTGCTCAATTAGCCTCTCACAACACTTCAATTCGCAATTTGGAAGTTCAATTGGGCCAAATCTTGCAAGCTTTGAACACTCGTCTTAAGGGGGCACTACCAAGTGATACGGTGGTGAACCCAAAGGGTGGGAACAACACGAGACATGCCATGACCGTGACTACAAGGAGTGGAAAAGGTGGGGAAGCAACCACCTCAAGTCAAAAGAAAATTGTGGATGATGAACAATTGGTACAAGAAGATGAGATGCCAAGCAATAAAGTGAAAGCAAATGATAAGGTGAGACTTGATATTGATGACAATGTGGAGGAGACTCAAGAAGAAGTGAACCCGTCTAGGGAGCACGTAGTTGACATACCGGAACCGGTATTGCCAAAGGCTAAGGCACCAATGCCAAGGCCTCCTCCTCCATATCCTCAAAGACTTGCCAAGCAAAATGGTGATAAACAATTTAAAAAGTTCATTGATATGATGAAGAGTTTGTCTATTAATGTGCCGTTGGTTGAGGCCTTGGGACAAATGCCGGGATATGAAAAGTTCATGAAGGACTTGGTGACCAAGAAAAGGTCGATAAATTGTGAGACTATAAAGATGACCCATCAAGTGAGTACAATTGTGCTCTCAATGGCTCCTAAATTGGAAGATTCAGGCACTTTCACAATCCCATGTACAATTGGAAGTGCCGACTTTGCCAAAGCTTTATGTCATCTTGGGGCGAGTATCAACTTGATGCCCTATTCAGTGTTCAAAACTTTGGGAATTGGGCAACCAAGACCCACATCCATGAGGTTACAAATGGCGGATCGTAGAATGAAGAGACCTTTGGGCATTATTGATGATGTGTTGGTTCGTGTTGACAAGTTCATCCTCCCGGCGGACTTTGTGATTCTTGATTGTGGAATGGACTATAAGGTGCCTATTATTTTGGGTAGACCTTTCCTTTCTACGAGGAAGGCTCTTGTTGATGTAGAAGCCGGTGAGCTCACTTTCCGGGTGGGTGATGAAAATGTGGTCTTCCATGTGTGCAAATCTATGAGGCAACCGAATAGCAATGAAGTTTGCTCGTTCATGGATTTGGTGACCGATGTGATTATTGATGATTCTAGTGCCACAATGAATATTGAGGATAATTTGGAAGCCATTTTTCTCAACCTTGATAATGATAAGGAGAAAGAAGGCTATGTGGAATGTGTGAACGCATTACAGTAAATGGGGTCATACACTTATGAACCCCGCAAGTTATCCTTGGATCTTAAAGACCGGAAAACTCCTCCAACAAAGCCCTCAATTGAGGATCCTCTCACTTTGGAGTTAAAGCCATTGCCTCCGCATCTCAGATATGAATTCTTTGGCCCTTCTTCTACTTTACCGGTTATTCTTTCCTCTTGTCTGACTAACATGCAGGTAGAGTCCATATTTGAGGTGCTACAAAGGAGGAAGAGAGAAATTGGATGGACATTGGCGGATATCTAGGGCATAAGCCTTGCCTTTTGCATGCACAACATTATTTTGGAGGAGGGTGCCAAACCCTCCGTTGAACATCAAAGGAGGCTAAAAGAAGCAATGCAAGAGGTGGTCAAAAAGGAGATCATAAAGTGGTTGGATGCCGGGGTTGTTTACCCCATTTCCGATAGTTCATGGACTTCTCCGATGCAATGTGTCCCAAAGAAAGGGGGCATGATTGTGGTTACCAATGACAAGAACGAGTTGATTCCTACAAGAACGATGACCGGGTGGAGAGTGTGTATGGACAATCGCAAGCTCAACAAAGTCACAAGAAAGGATCATTTCCCACTTCCCTTCCTTGATCAAATGCTTGATAGGTTAGAAGGTCGTGCTTTCTATTGTTTCCTTGATGGGTATTCCGGCTACAATCAAATTGTTATTGCTCCGGAGGATCAAGAAAAGACTACTTTCACATGTCCCTATGGTACTTTCGCATTCTCGCGGATGCCATTTGGGTTATGCAACGCACTGGTGACTTTTCAACGGTGTACGATGGCTATCCTTACCGACATGGCGGAGGATATTCTTGAGGTCTTCATGGAATACTTTTCCGTGGTTGGAAATTCTTTTGATGACTGCTTGAACAATTTGGATAAGGTCTTGGCAAGATGTGAAGAGACGAACTTGGTATTGAATTGGGAGAAATGTCACTTTATGGTCAAGGAAGGCATTGTCCTCTGCCACAAAATTTCAAAGAATGGTATTGAGGTCGACAAGGACAAAATAGAGGTGATTTCTAAACTTCCATCCCTTACATCCGTGAAGGGAGTGAGAAGTTTCTTGGGTCATGCGGGGTTCTATCGCCGATTCATCAAGGATTTTTCCAAAGTAGTGAACCCCTTGTGTAAGCTTTTAGAGAAGGATGCCAAATTCATTTCAATGAGGATTGCATGAAGGCATTTGAATTGCTCAAGTTCAAACTGACAACTACTCCTATTATCATCGCACCAGATTGGAGCTTGCCTTTTGAGCTCATGTGTAACGCAAGTGATGTGGCGGTTGGAACAGTTTTGGGGTAGAGAATCAACTAAATCTTCCATCCGGTCTACTATGCTAGTAAGACCATGAATGATTCCCAAGTCAATTACACAGTGACCGAAAAAGAGCTACTTGCTATTGTCTTTGCTATGGAGAAGTTCCGCCCATACTTAATGGGTACAAAGGTGATTGTCCACACCGATCATGCGGCGCTTCAGTACTTAATGAGCAAGAAAGATTCAAAGGCGAGGTTAATACGGTGGGTGCTTCTATTGCAAGAGTTTGATCTAGAGATCCAAGACCGCAAAGGTAGTGAAAATCAAGTGGCGGACCACTTGTCTCGATTGGAGGAGGAGGGGAGGCCACATGATGGCCTAGAGATCAATGATTCCTTTCCTAACGAGCAGCTTCTAGCTATTTCAATGACCGGGATTCCATGGTTCGCCGACTTAACAAATTATCCTGTGAGTGGCATTGTACCAAGTTCTCTTCAAACCAAAAGAAGAAGCTCAAATGGGATTGCCTTGACTATTATTGGGATGAACCGTATCTTTTCCGGATTTGTACCGATGGTGTGATTCGACGATGTGTGCCGGAGGAAGAACAAGTGGAAATTCTTGAGGCTTGCCACTCTTCACCATATGGTGGTCACCAGGTGGAGCTAAAACGGCAACAAAAGTGTTGAGTTGTGGATTCTATTGTCCTACTCTCTTAAAAGGATGCTAGTGATCTAGTCAAGCGTTGTGATGAATGTCAAAGGGCCGGTGGGATTTCTAAGAAGAATGAGATGCCCCTCACTACCATCTTGTAAATTGACATCTTTGATGTGTGGGCATTGATTTCATGGGACCATTCGTGAGCTCTTGTGGGAACACTTACATTTTGGCTGTTGTGGACTATGTGTCAAAATAGGTTGAAGCCGTGGCTTTAGCCAACAACGAAGCTCGAAGTGTGGTGGCATTTTTGAAGAAGAACATCTTTACAAGATTTGGTACTCCAAGGGCTATCATAAGTGATGGGGGTTCGCATTTTTGCAATAAGGCTTTTGATGCCTTACTCACCAAGTATGGTGTCACTCACAAAGTCTCGACCCCCTATCACCCTCAAGAAAGCGGACAAATGGAAGTCTCCAACCGGGAGATCAAGAGTATTTTATCAAAGACAGTGAATGCCAAACAGACGGATTGGTCAAGAAAACTTGATGATGCTTCATGGGCTTATAGGACGGCTTACAAAACGCCGATTAGGATGTCTCCATATCGATTGGTGTTTGGGAAGGCTTGTCATCTTCTGGTGGAACTTGAGCATAAGGTTGTGTGGGCATTGAAGAAGCTTAATCTTGAATGGATGTCGCCGCCAACTTAAGGGTGACACAATTGAATGAGCTAGATGAATTCCGGCACCATGAATATACAAGTTCATCCTTATATAAGGATAAGATGAAGTACCTCCATGACAAGTACATTCGGAGAAAGGAGTTTAAAGAAGGTGATCTTGTGTTATTGTTCAGTTCTCGGTTACGGATGTTTCTGGGAAAGTTAATGGAAAAATGGAGTCGTCTTTTTGAGGTTGTTGGTATGACACCATTCGGTGCATTGGACTAGAAAAATAAGAATGACGAAGTGTTTAGAGTCAATGGGCACTAGGTGAAACACTATCTTGGAAAAGTTGATGATGGCCACGTCATGGCGGTTCTTCATTTCAAATGATTGGTAATCTGCGTCGTGCTGTGATGTTAAATCAGGCGCTTCTTAGGAGGCAACCCGTGTGTCTTTTTCTTTTTCCTTTTCATTTTCATTAGATAGGCTTTGTTTTGTGCTAACTAGTTTTGAAGTGTATGCAAGAATGGGTGTGCATTGCATGGACTGTGTCTTAAATATTTGCTAAGTGTTGAAAAAGTGCGGACCGCACATTAATTGTGCGGACCGCACAATTCTGATTGCAACAGCAGAAATCACTCTGCGGCCGCACAATTGTATGTGCAGTCGCACAACTGGAGGACAAAAACTGCAAGCTCTCTGAAGTTGGTCTGTCAAAATTCATAGCCAATCTGCGGCCTCACATAAAAGTGTGCGGCCTGCACAAATTCTGCGGCTGCACTCACTTTTGTGTGGACCACAGAGCTTCAGCAAAGTCCATGTAAAGACTACGGACCGCACTCAAAATTGTGCGGCCGCACTTAGCTTAAGGCTGGGGTGACTTGGACAACCTATAAATAGAACCTTTGTTCACTATTCACAACTTTACACACTTTGAGTTCTTGAGACCTAAGCAAGCACAGTGCACGTCTAATTGGTTCACAATCCTCATTCATCTCAATCAGTGTAGATTCTTACCAGCATCCTTCATCACTTGTATGTAGGGGTGGGCATATTTCGGTCGGAACCGAATGAACCGACCGAACCAAATTTTTTTTATTTCGGTTTCGGTTATTCAATTTGTTCGGTCGGTTTCGGTTTAAAATTTTAAAATTTCAGTTTTTCGGTTCGGTTTTCGGTTATTAAGTTATTTAGTTCGGTTAACCGAAAAACCGAATTATTAGCATATAAGTTCTTTAAGTTATATATAGGCTAAGCCCATAGGTAATAAATTAATACAATTAGGTCCAATCTATCAAAGACTCAACCCAATTAAGTAAGTCCATCAACTTCCCAATCTTCAAGACTTTCACTCTATTAAAACTTCCATAGTATATATGATAGATACCGGGAGGATTTCACACAAAGTTGTAATTTACACTATGTATGAACTTTATGATCCATAATAGTGTGCAAAGTTTAGTCTATTTTTTCATAAACACAATATTTCCAACAATTTTGAAGTTATGGGAAGAAACAACAAATTCGCCGGTCCTATTATTACATAGAAGGAGCCCAATATGATAATGTTCAAACCGAAAACCGAACCAAAATTAGAAAAACCGAATTGAACCGAACTTATTTCAGTTCGGTTTCGGTTACTACTTTTAAAAAACCGAATAACCGAACCGATTTTTTTCAAACCAAACCGAACCGACCGAACGCCCACCCCTACTTGTATGTTCATTTCTTAATTTCTCTTAGTTTTTGTTCTTCTGTGGTAGAGTTATTTTTAGGCCTAAAATGTCAAATTTTAGTCATGTGTGCTTAATCATGTGGGTAATATCATATGTATTCATTGGGGGACTGCGTAGATCGTTAATCATATTTATTTGCAAATACCATGTCTAAATTGTGTCAAAAATGCAAAACCTAAGCTCAGTGCCGTGTGATTTCAAATTGTGCGGCCGCACATGAAATTGTGAGGTCCGCAGATCTTTTAAATTAGGGCAAATGTGTTGCATGAAAAATGCGGACTGCACTTAAAATTGTGCGATCTGCAGAAAATTGTGCGGTCTGCAGAAAAATGTATGCGACCGCATTGTTGAAAGATCAGAGAACCAGTAGTTTGAACCTGGGATTGTGTGGTCCGCACATCAGGATGTGCAACCACACTTTGAAATTGTGCGGTCCGCACAAGGCAGTCTGCGGCCGCACTCAAAATTGTGCGGTCCGCACTGTCTCTTCTGTAGACTGTTTTCTTGCAACTGTAATGCAACTATTTGCACTGTTTGGAACTCTAACTGACTTATATGCCTTGTATTGCAGACAATGGTTCGATCACGAGTTAGAGGAGATACTTCTAAAGGGAGGGGTGAACCCTCCCGAGGCCGAGGCAGGGGCAACTCCCACTCTCAGTCCAAGAGCAATAAACAAGAAGGCAACTGCCAACAGAGTCCCTGAACCCTCAGAATCCAGTGAGTATCACCCGTCTAGGGAAGCTTCAGAGGGAAACTCTGTACAAGCACAACCCGATGCCCAATCTCAACCCAAACAAGTTCCAGGTAGACTATAATTGAGAGATGAATCCTCCTCCTCTGCTAGTTCTTCTGAGGGTTCGGAAGAGCGTAGCCAAGATTCTAAGCCCTCTTCCTCACATTCCCCCACAGAACCTATCCCCATTGATGAAGATGATGATGCTCCTGATGATGGTAGAGGGGGTGACACTAAAGTGGCGGCCTAGAGAGGTCTAAGAAGAAGTAGATATGGGAGGATAGATTTGTGATCTTGATAGGCTTCACTAGATTCAGAGAATGGTGGCCCTAGAGATCGCTCACACTTGAGCGGCAATTCTTAGTGAAGGATTTGGAAAAATACAATCCAAATGTCCTTCAACAGTTCAGGGAGCGCAAGGGGTGGATGTGGTTCACCCAGAGTGCTATGGATGCCAATGAGCACTTGGTACGTGAATTTTATGCCAATGTGACACACATCAAATGTGATGACCTAAAAGGTCATCTTATGTTTTAGAACCCAATTAGGTGTTCTGAGGCCTTCAAAACCTTATTTTATTTCCCCTCGATTTGCGTGCGTAGTTCGGGCGCGTTTCTGGAAAGCCTTTATGTGGAAAGTTGAGAAAATAATAATTTTTTCCTTTAAAAGTTGATTTTAGTTGACTTCGGTCAACGTTTTGATTAAACGGATCCAAACCTGTGTTTTGATGGTCCCGGTGGGTCCGTAGAAAACTATGGGACCTGGTCATATGCCCCGGAATCAGATTCGGAGGTTCCTAGCCCGAGTAATGAATGTTTGTTAAAAATTGTAAGTATGAAAATCTAATGGTTTAAAGAATTTGATTAACGTTTCATCTTGTTGGTATCGGGCACGTATTTTAGTTCTGGAGCCCGGTACAGGTTCAATATTATATTTAAGTCATGTCGGTGAAATTTGGTGAAAAACGGAGTTGATTTGACATGATTCGGCCGTCCGATTGTGAGAATAGGAATTTCAAAGTGTTCTTGAGAATTTCATGTAATTTGGTGCCAAATTCGTAGTTCTAGATGTTATATTGGCGATTTGATTGCACGAGCAAGTTCGTATGATGTTTTAAGACTTGTGTGCATGTTTGGTTTGGAGCCCCGGGGGCTCGGGTGAGTTTCGGATAGGCTACGGGGTGTTTTGGAACTTAGAAAATTTTGCTGGTATAGCTGAACTTGTTGCAGGCCTCTGATCTCGCATTTGCGAGATCAGGCATCGCAATTGTGAACCCTGCAGGTTTCGCATTTGCGAGGCTTTCATCGCAAATGCGAAGGAAGGCTGGGCCGGCAGTTCTCGCAATTGCGAAGGGAGTCTGGGAAGGGGCAGGATTGCAAATGCGGTCTTTTACTCGCATTTGCAAGGTTCAGTGATCGCAATTGCGACACTTTCTTCGCATTTGCGAAGGCAGCTAGACTGTGAAGGGCTTCGCAATTGCGATATCACCTTCGCATTTGCGAAGCTCAAGTCGCAAATGCGACATCTGCAGCTGTGTAAAAGGGACTTAGACGGGATTTTTGATTCATTTCCCAAATTTTCAAAACCTAAACCTCAAGAGGTGATTTTCCAAAGGTCATTTCTTCCCCAAATCATAGGTAAACAATTCTCAACTTATTTCTTTCAATCTTTCACTTCTTATAACAAGATTTCAACCTAGAATCTAGGATTTTCATGGTGGAATTGTGGATTTATGGGTAGAAATTAGGGATTTCGAAATTTGGTATTTAGACCTCAAATTGAGGTCGGATTCCAAAACCAATTATATATCCGGGCTCGGGGGTGAATGGGTCATCGGATTTGGGTCCGAATTTCGGGTATGGACCAAGAGGGCCCGGGTGTTGACTTCTGTTGACTTATTCCAAAATGGCCTAAATTGAATTCCTTGCAATCATGGGTAGTTCCTAAGGCTTAAATTGAATTGTTTGGTTGGTAATTTGCTAGATTCTATTGGTTCGGAGGCTCGTGAGAAGGGAAACCGGTGTTTGATCTTTGAGTTGGCCGTGAGAGCAAGGTAAGTGTTGTGGCTAACCTTAGCTTGAGGGATTAGGTGTTATTTGCTTATTTTCTACGTGTTTGGATGTTGAGTACGACGTATAGGTAAGGTGACGAGTATCTATACGTTGTTGTCGAGCCATAACATGTGAGTGAGCTTTATTCTTGGAAATGTTATATTTTTTATCATATTGTTCATGCGTAGACTAGTTAATTGATGTGTTGAGAAGTTTCTTATCATGTTTTATGGAATTTGGTATTGATGGGGTTTTTACCCAAAGTTGAGATTGGTATTGGAGAACTAAGTGTTGAAGTAAGACTTGTTGTTGCCATTCTATCTTTCTATTGTTGTTGTCTCTGTTTGGGTGAGGTAGAGTGACAAAGTACGAAGGGTGATGCCGTGCATATTTCTATTATTTATGTGGTGAGGAAGAGTGATAAAGCACGAAGTGTGATGCCGTGCACATTTATATATTTCATATGTTGAGGTTGAGTGTAAAGCACGAAGCGTGATGTCGTGCACGTTTCTACTATTGATTATCTGGTGAGGTTGAGAGTAAAAGCACGAAGGGTGATGCCGTGCAAATTTTCATTTGTTGTGTTTACTTGTTATTACCGGTTCAACGTGTATTAGCTGTTTAAATTCCTCTACTGCTGTGATTCCTTATTTTGGTACCCCTTAGCATGTTTCCCCTCCCGTTAATATCTGCTTACCTTCTATTAATTGCTATTTCTGTTACTATATTGTTTAACTGCACAGGTTTTGTATGTGTCTTGTCCTAGCGCACTACTTCGCCGAGGTTAGGCTCGGCACTTACCAGTACATGTGGTCGGTTGTACTGATACTGCACTCTGCACTTTCTGTGTAGATTTTGGTACCGGATCGTGCTGTCCTGATTTGAGCTGCTGCCTTCATTCCAACAGGAGACCCAAGGTAGATCTGCCGGCGTTCGCAGACCCTGGAGTCCCCTTCCAGTTATCCTAGCTTTCTGTTTTCTTTTTAGATTCGAGAACAGTTGTATTTTCTTTCAGGCGGTATTTGTAGTGACTCTTTGAAGTTCGTGGATTGTGACACCAGATTTTGGATAGTCGTGTATAAGTACTTGGATTATTATAAAATTCCTCACTCCTTTAATCTCTTTTGGTTTAATTGTTGTTATTAACTAAATTGGATAGTGTTTAGCATATTAAATCTATATCTATTGGCTTGCCTAGCATCCTGAGAAGTTAGGCGCATCACGATCCCGACTGTTATGCCCCGAGCTTGGGGGCGAGACCGGCACCCGGTGCCTCATCTATCCTTACGTACCAACTTGCGACTCAGGAATTCTGGACATATATTGTTATACTTTGGCCAAGGGCCACATTGCAAGACAATTTGTGAAGCAAAATATAAAAATGAATAGAGACTAACGCTGACTAAATGTCAACATAAAGCTGGGCCGGCAAGGCCATCATAACTACTATAACTAACAAGCCAATAAAATATATGTACAGGGCCTACAAGCCCAACATACTGCACCAACTGACAGGATATATCTACAAGCCTCTACTGATAGATGTACTATTATCGAAACAGGGCCCCGACCTACCCATAACCTATCTACATATATACAAAAGATGTACACAAAACTTATAGACCCGGCAACTCCGAAGGACGGGGAGCTTACCGATAACGCTGAACTCGGGAAACACCTACTGAGGAGGTCAACCCGTCTGTCTGTCTGAACCTGCACGCATGAAATGCAGCGCCCCCAGAAAGGGATGTCAGTACGAAATAATATACCGAGTATGTAAGGCAATATACAGAAATCCGAAACTGAAGTGATAATCTGAACATATGCTTACCTGCTGATACTATTACACCCCACGTTTTCGTACGTTAAAGCTCCGTCGTAAGTTAATCGACGTAAGTTTGGGAATGCGATTTATTTTAGGATTATAAGCATCATGCTACTACAAACATGTGATAAGTAAATTCGTGAAGATAAGAGGGTAAGTGAATCGAAGAAAATGAGTTTCATCAAAGATTGACAATTTGGGATAAAATACTTTCCGAGCTATAATACCCGATATTTATGGACTAGTACCATACAAGGTACCACATGACCACGATAGTGAGGTGTATAAGGTGTTAAAGTGAGTAATATTTTAAGTAATTTGAGATAATTCTTAATTATGTGGATAATTGGATAATTAGGAATTTTTAAGTGGGAGATTAACTTGTAAATTAAATTTGTGGACAATTATCTAAGAAGGATTTGGATAAATATTAGGGGGACAACCTTCCACGTGGGATGTCCAAATCTTGGCAGCAAATTGCCAACAATATCTTGCCTAAGGAGGAGGTGTCATTACTTACATCCATATCTCAATCTTGGGTGGAAAAATGCTATTAAAAAAGTCCTTTCTTAATTCACAAAGTAAGAAAGCCTTATGACTTTGTGAGATTAAAAATAGCATACAGATGAACTTCAACAAAAAGGCATACAAAATATTATGATTAAAATTCAAAGGAAAGATTCAGCAACTTATTCAAAATATTAGCAACGTAATTTTGCTACAAAAATCATACGAGACTACGTAATGTTATAGCAACGGGATTTTATGATTCAAACGGAATACGGTGCAATCTTTCTCAAGAATATCATACGGATTTCTCCTTACTTCGATCCGCCGTTTCGTGTTGTCGCAATCAACGGGTGTTAGGGGGATTATTAAGAAAATCGGCTCAGGTATGTTAAGGCTATCCCTTATTTCTTTTGGCATGATCCATACGACACGAATGAAACGAGCAAATGCACAAATTCCACAAATGAATCTATTCATAGAAATACTAGAGATGCTTATGTTCTTGATTCCCCATGTGTCATATTATTCTATTATTTATTCATGGGTCTCAAAAATACGTAAGTTGATAAAGTTTACGTCCTGATATTAATCAAAGGCATAATGGTCTTATGACGTACCAAGAGATTTTATAAACGTATTTCATATGCATTTCATGAATTTATACATGCACATTGACCCATTGTATATGCGTGTGTATATATATATATATGGGAAAGGTTATGGCGTTATATACGCACCACCACCTGATCAGCTGGTATACGTTGATGATTTTGCCCACAGTGGCCGAGATGATATGGTGGGATGCCCTCAGAGGCCTGATGATGTTTTGAAATATGTACCTATGCACGACATGACATTCATACGCATATACATGACACTATAATTACTTCATGATTGACATAGTTATCCAGGGTTACAGGTTGAGTCATTTACTCTATATTTCTTTCATGTCTGTTATGTATTTATTTACGTGCCTTATATATCGGTACATCATTCGTACTGACATTCCTTTTGCCTGGGGACGCTGCGTTTCATGCCCGCAGGTCCCGATAGACAAGTCGAGAGCCTTTCAAGTAGGCTATCAGCTCATCGAAAGATGTTGGTGCGCTCCATTTGGTTCGGAGTTGCTTGTTTGGTTAGTATGATTTAGACGTGTATTGTTTGGTATGGCGGGACTCTGTCCCGACCTTTATGAAAATTATGTATTCTTAGAGGCTTGTAGACAGATGTCATGTACGTAAAAGATTGTATGGCCTTGTCGGCCTATGTTCAGCATACGAGTAGTTAGTTTGGTCTTATAGGCCCGTATGTCTTATGTATAAGTTGATATCACATGTTGTATTCTACTTATCTCATGGCAGCCTTCCGGCTCAGTTATCTATGATAGTATGACGTGAAAAGATATGTTATGTTGGTATTCGGCTGAGTAAGGTACCGGGTGCTTGTTGCGGCCCATCGGTTTGGGTCGTGACAGAAGTGGTATCAGAGCAATTCTGTCCTAGGGAGTCTACAAGTCGTGTCTAGTAGAGTCTTGTTTATGGGTGTGTCGTGCACCACACTTATAAGCAGGAGGCTACAAGGCATTTAGGACTGTCACTCTTTTTTCTTACTCTAGATCGTATGGTAGAGCTCAGTTGTAAGAACTCAATTTCCTAAACTCCATCTTATTCTACAACGATGCCTATATCGAGAAAGATGGTTGGTAAGGGATTCAATATGGCTGTGGAAGAGTTGAGTCGGAGGAACTCAATTTTGCATCATGCTTATGATGCGTAAATGTAAGGTCTCTAGCAGATCATGCGTGTACTAAGATGTGTGAGCTTCTTGATAAAGAGCCTTAAGGCAGAAATATCTACCCACCCATATGGTGAAAGGTAATGAGAGATTCAGAAGGTACAAGTTTCAAAAGTAAGAGAAGCCAGCTGAATAAGGGTGCGAGGTACCCAGTTATGAAAGATGATCATTATCTACAATTCAGGAAGAGAGATATAAGAATTTTGAGTTACCTTCAACAGTGACAGAGGTATGTATAATTGACTACACTGAACTCAGTTATGCCCTATGGGAGCTAACAGATACAGTTTAAGAGGAGGACAAGATATCAGGATCTGACTGGGGTTAGAATAACCCAAAATGTTAGATGGATTGTTAGCATTAGCTGATATTCCGAAGAATATTCCGAATGTGCTAATAGATCTCCTTGTGAGATACCCAGATGGTGAACTCTAAGATAGTACAGCTAGATATGAGTACTGCAAAGATAGGCACTGGAAGCCTCGAATGGATAAATATTACCTTGGTATGGCTCCCATCCCTAGTAGAGAAAGAATTTTAGGCAACCCGAAGAGCCAGTAGGTGGAGCAAGGAGAGCTAAAAGTAAAAAAAAATGTCTCGTTCAAGTTTTCAGAATAAAGTAATAGATATAAATGTTAGCGGGAAATAAGAAGAGAGCTAATGAAGAATTATGAGTAAGATGTGATACATGGATGACAATGGTAGATCAAAAAGATGACATTATTACAGAATCTATAGTCAAGTAAAGGAAAAGACAAGAGGTGATAGGACTTGAGACAACAAAAGAGTATAGGCCATAAAGTCGTATCCTCATTTCATGAAATAAGTTCGCGACTCCAACGTGACTACCAGAAGGAAAAGTTAAACCCCAGAGTAATAAGAACCAGTATGGGCTGGTGAGCAAGATAAACTAAACGTGAATTAGGGACTGATTGATTTGATAATAGTCGGCATCATGAGAATTTCAAAGATTGCGTTCCGGCGATAATAGAATGGATGACAGAAGAATAACCTTTCAAGGTCATTCAGGAAGACGCTTCCCTAAAAGCAAGCAATGTGAGCAAAGATAAGCTTAAGGGACTGTGTGTGCCAGTTACACCAAGTGTCACCCTCGTGAGTAAGGAATTTTGTTATCCTTGGTACAGAAGGATTACCGCAAGGCAAATAAGGGTCATTGATGATGTGAAAAGACGCCAAAGATGAAGAGGCAAAACATCTATAGGTAGATCGTCGTAACTCTAAATCTTATTACTCCCCTAAAGGGGGGAATATGGAGTGATATGGCAGTAAGTTAGAATTAACTGGTTCTAGTAACTATGCAATGGTAAACGAAGGATGGGATAAAAATGAGGAAGGAATGAGATTGCACTTATCCAAATCCTACAGATATGCTACGATTCCATAACATTATGCAAACACGGCGTCAAGGAAAGGAAGTAAGGGTCCCTGCCCAAGATGTTATTGATAGATAAGGAGTCAGTGCGGGACGTAAATTAAGACAAAAGAAATAACCCAAGAAAGATTACGCAAAATATTATTATGAGAATGGGCCAAAGAGTAGTCAGTAATTGATTCAGGAAGAGCCTAGTTATGGCTAAACAGGAGGTTACAGACGAGTTAGCAGATCGTTCAAGATAAACATAGTTGAACCCAATATGGTGAATTCAGTCTCGCAGATATGACATCATGATCCTTGAAAAATATTCAAATAGGAGTTGGGGTAGTTAAAGGTACCATATGAGTGTTACTAAAATAAAAGAGAAAACCACTGGGAAGACAGTCAAAATATCAGGTTCAAAAGCGACCCTTACAATAAAAGACTTGCTGGGAAAGAAAGGAAGAAAGCTTTAACCTAAGCTTAGTGAACTAAGAAGGAAATGGTCTTATAACAACAGTATCACAATAACATTGTATGCACTTCATAAGAAAATGGAACCTACCATGGCTAATGAGCGGGGAGTAAAACCAAAAGTAATATTCGAGACCATGTTAGCTGCACAAAAAGACCAAGAAAAGCAATTGCTTACATTTGAAGAAAGCTGAAGTGGAACGAAAGGAATTATTCGATTAATGATCAGCCGAGAAGACTCCGGTATAAGTAAAAAGAAAGAATTGGGTCCAGGTCATAGACAAAGGATTGAATCATTAGAATATTGTATCATGGTTTTCCATAGCATCCATGAAAGGCTATAGTAATAACTAAATGCTAGGAGCCACAGATCGGAAGATAGCTTAAGCCTACATAAAGATTGATCAGAAGGAAGAGAAAACTAAAGATTTACATCAACTAAGTAAATTAGGAGTCTACTTATTGGACCCAGGAAGTTATAGACATCGTGATTGAGAACATTGCATAATCACTCTTAATATCAAATATACAAGAGAGACAATACAGTAGCCATATTGTACAACGACTCTACAATAAAGCTGGTTCGAAGAGTACCAGCTTCATAAGAAGTCAGTGTAAAGCTTGATTGTATATGCACCAGAGGTGCAAGTATTATAATAGAGCTTCAAGCTGAGGCGAATTACACCTAGATAAAAGGGAGGTCATGAAAGAGATAGAAGATACAATGCGAGATTTTAAGGTAAGTAAGGTAAAGGTGAACAACGTACGAGATACTCAAAGGCAGAAGATCGTGAATAGTCCATACTTCGGATAAAAGCCTAAAAGCGCAGGGATTCAGTATCTAGTAACAATAGCGGCATCGTTAGTAGCATATCTTCTAGCCTATGGTCAAGGTATCGAAAAGCCTGGCTAAGGGAGTAAAGAAGAGTTAGAGATGATGTGATGTCTCGCTTGATGTTCCAAAATGACATAAGAAAATCTATTATGCAAGCAAGTTGAAAGGTTGCAAATAATATAAATAGATACGTGTAGGTCGCAGGCTATTTTATGGTGAAGCGACAAGGTTCTAGAAGACATGAGTAAGGGTAAGAACGGGCGAGTGAGAAGGTAACGAAAATGGATAAGTCCTCAGGATTAAGCCCATGAAAACAAGAAGAGCAAATGGTTTATCTAAGTTACACAAAGCTCAATATAGCCTGAATGAACTCAAAGGAGTCTAAGACTAATAGCATGTAGAAGAGATAGAATGTTGCCCTGGTAATAGAATGAGGGTGTAATTGTGATAGATAAAGGATGATGTTTGGGCCTTCGATTAAGTAATGATCTGACGAAGAAAAGAGAGGGATCTCATGAATTGGACAGGATTAAAATACCCACGCAAGGTGAATCACATTGGGATGCTGTGAGATACGGTTATGAAAGCATGGTATCGCCCCAGGTGGATCAGTCTAATCATTTCAGATGTTCTCCGATGAAACGTGAACCCTAGCGGAAGTGTAACATAAAAGAGTAAGTTATAAGGGGCAGATTATAGATCAATATTGAGGTGAATCGGCAATGGATGGATAAAAGTTATAAAGTATCAAATGAGATTAGGTTGTCATTCTTAAGATGAACTGTAATATGGAAGCATTAAAGGACATAGATTTATACCTATCGGATAAGCAATTAAAATAACCTGGAATTTGGTAGCAGACCTCAGTAACGAGAAATAGAGGTAAGAGTTATGGTATAATATGACCTACTTAGATGCAGTAAAGTCATACATATGGATAACCGGGTCTATGAAATAAGATATAGCAATATTCGTAAGTTCGACAAAATACCGAGCGAAGAACTTCAGTAATGGCTAAAAATCGGAGGAAAAGGGAAAGAAGGGACGCATAAGTGCACGTACAAGGTCAGAGTCGTACAGACTGCATGATAGAAGGTAGCAACAATTACGAGACTGGAAGGATTCCGACCATAAGTCATGGTGTGAGAAAAAGGCTTAAAGGGAGGAAAACCCTGGCCTTTGGATTTAGTCACAGAACAATTGTCTAGATGGTAAGGAGAGTTAAACTATTGGAAGACATAAGGTATGAAAATGATAAGTGCACCGGTCAACATTCGAGGACGAATGTTCCAAAGGGTGGAATGATATTACACCCCACGTTTTCGTACGTTAAAGCTTCATCGTAAGTTAATCGACGTAAGTTTGAGAATGAGATTTATTTTGGGATTATAAGCATCATGATATTTCAAACAAGTGATAAGTAAATTCGTGAAGGTAAGAGGGTAAGTGAATCGAAGAAAATGAGTTTCATCAAAGATTGACAATTTGGGATAAAATACTTTACGAGCTATAATACCCGATATTTATGGACTAGTACCATACAAGGTACCACATGACCATGATAGCGAGGTGTATAAGGTGTGTTAAAGTGAGTAATATTTTAAGTAATTTGAGACAATTCTTAATTATATGGATAAATGAGTAATTATAGATTTTTAAGTGGGAGATTAACTTGTAAATAAAATTTGTGGACAATTATCTAAGATGGATTTGGATAAATATTAGGGGGACAACCTTCCACGTGGGATGTCCAAATCTTGGCAGCAAATTGCCAACAATATCTTGCCTAAGGAGGAGGTGTCATTACTTACATCCATATCTCAATCTTGGGTGGAAAAATGCTATTAAAAAAGTCCTTTCTTAATTCACAAAGTAAGAAAGCCTTATGACTTTGTGAGATTAAAAATAGCATACAGATGAACTTCAACAAAAAGGCATACAAAATATTATGACTAAAATTCAAAGGAAAGATTCAGCAACTTATTCAAAATATTAGCAACGTAATTTTGCTACAAAAATCATACGAGACTACGTAATGTTATAGCAACGGGATTTTATGATTCAAACGGAATACGGTGCAATCTTTCTCAAGAATATCATACGGATTTCTCCTTACTTCGATCCGCCGTTTCGTGTTGTCGCAATCAACGGGTGTTAGGGGGATTATTAAGAAAATCGGCTCAGGTATGTTAAGGGCATGATCCATACGACACGAATGAAACGAGCAAATGCACAAATTCCACAAATGAATCTATTCATAGAAATACTAGAGATGCTTATGTTCTTGATTCTCCATGTGTCATATTATTCTATTATTTATTCATGGGTCTCAAAAATACGTAAGTTGATAAAGTTTACGTCCTGATATTAATCAAAGGCATAATGGTCTTATGACGTACCAAGAGATTTTATAAACGTATTTCATATGCATTTCATGAATTTATACATGCACATTGACCCATTGTATATGCGTGTGTGTACATATATATATATGGGAAAGGTTATGGCGTTATATACGCACCACCACCTGATCAGCTAGTATACGTTGATGATTTTGCCTACAGTGGCCGAGATGATATGGTGGGATGGCATCAGAGTCTTGATGATGTTTTAAAATATGTACCTATGCACGACATGACATTCATACGCATATACATGACACTATAATTACTTCATGATTTATAGAATTATCCAGACTTACAGGTTGAGTCATTTACTCTATATTTCTTTCATGTCTGTTATGTATTTATTTACGTGCCTTACATACTCGGTACATTATTCGTACTGACATCCCTTTTGCCTGGGAAAGCTGCGTTTCATGCCCGCAGGTCCCGATAGACAGGCCGAGAGCCCTCTAAGTAGGCTATCAGCTCAGCAGAAGATGTTGGTGCGCTCCATTTGCTTCGGAGTTGCTTGTTTGATTAGTATGATTTAGACGGGTATTGTTTTGTATGGCGGGACTCTGTCCCGACCTTTATGAAAATTATGTATTCTTAGAGGCTTGTAGACAGACGTCATGTACGTAAGAGACTGTATGGCCTTGTCGGCTTATGTTCAGCGTACGAGTAGTTAGTTTGGTCTTATAGGCCCGATGTCTTATGTATAAATTGATATCACATGATGTATTCTACTTATCTCACGAAAGCCTTCCGGCTCAGTTATCTATGATAGTATGACGTGAAAAGATACTTTTTGTTGGTATTCGGTTGAGTAAGGTACCGGGTGCCCGTTGCGGCCCATCGATTTGGGTCGTGACAGATACTGACTGAACCCTCTCAATATAGTAAGTAAAATAGTTGTCCGGCCCTATAAGGCTCAATATATATATATATATATATATATATATATATATATATATATATATATAAAATACTGCTCTGCCGTAGTAGGCTCGCTCATAGGCATTCGGCCATACTAGGCTCTGTATCTCGACCAACTAGGCTCGCTCATAGGTGCTCGGCCACAGTAGGCTCGGTATATAACGTACCATCTGATCAGAGGTTGCCGAATTGGGGCCTGCCCATCGATTATAGCTCGATGGTAATGAAAATATTGTTATACTCTATATATAGATTCTCTTCTCTCTTGACTGGAAGAAGATAATACTCAATTGAATATGAAGCTCTGATACGGAGGATATTGTAACTTACAAGACTAGGAAAATATACGTAAATTTTGGGATATGAATTTTTCTTTATGCCTCATTTTCAAACTTGTGTAATTACGAGATCATGCAAAATGAAGGAAGAGCTTAGCCTTAACATACCTGGAGTAGAGAAAAAACCGTAACATATTCTTGGAAAAGGTTGCACCGTACTCTCTTAGACTACAGGAAAGTAATAACACGGCAACACGGCGACAAGCGTCTATTGCATCGCACACAACACAGTCAGAAAATGGGGATGACAAAAACAGTGAGGTCGAAGAAGTTTCCAACCTTTTTAGACTATCAACGAGCAGATGGTGGAAATAGCATGAGCACCAATTGCAGCAATAACGGATCAATACACAAAAGCAACTTCTGACCACATTCAATGTCATTTTCTGATTTGGGCTTTAAAACTCATGTAAGAATTTGGTTAAAAGTCAAGCCAGATTTTTTATATGCAAATCTCTAACAACATGGTAATAAATGATGCACTATGCTGCAGCACATTTGCATAGAGAAAAGATAAGAATCAACAGTCAAAAGCCAAAAGAGCACACTAGTTTGTTGGGATGATTGAAAAGGCAAGATTAAAGATATATGGAAAATGAACGTGTTTTGTAGTCATTTTGCCACCTAACCAAAATGACTAAGAGTTATTTGTGCAAGAATTGGCTTGCTGCCACGTGGGGTGGGGGTGGGAAATATAAGTCTTTATTAGGTAATTAGGTAGTGTCCCGTTACCCGGTAATTAACCAATTACCCGCATAATTAAGAATTGTCTCAAATTACTTAAAATACTACTCATTTTTAATATACTTTATATCTACCCTACTATCATGGTCATATGGTACATTGCATGGTACTAGCCCATAAATATCGATTATTATCGCTCGGCCCGTATTCTATCCCAAATCGGCAAACTTCAACGAAACTCATTTTCTTTAATTCGTGTACCCTTTATCCTTCATGGCACCTTCTTATCGCTTGATATAAATAGCATAACTACGTTAACCTCAAGATAATCTCATCCCCGAGTCTATGTCAATTAACTGAAGACGAAACTTTAACGTACGAGAAACGCGAGATGTAACATCCTTCCCCCCTTAAAAACCGTCGTCCTCGAATGTTTACTCTTAGATACCTTGGATAAAATTTTGCCAGAGTTTCCTCCGTACACTAGACTAAAACCACCCTGTACGCAGCTAGAAAACATACTATACATGCCACACTTGGCCTTACACAGCTGTTTATTATAAATTCGGAAAGTCAAAAATAAGAGCTTACCCGAGGACCTACTGCTATCATATCTCGAGTCTTATCTCCAGTTTGAAATAGGTGGGGGTATTTAGACTTCTTTTCTTCCTCCGCTTCCCACGTCATCTCTTCCACATTCTTGCTTCTCTATAAAACCTTTATGGAGGCTACCTCCTTATTCTATAGCTTGTGGATTTGTCGGTCTAGGATGGCAACCGGAATTTCCTCGTATGACAAGTCCTCTTTAATGTGTACATCGTCCGTGGGCAACATTCGGGTAGGATCGCCAATACACTTTCGTAACATAGATACGTGAAAAATCGAATGGACAGACTCCAATCCCGAGGGCAATTCTAACTCATAAGTTACTTAGCCCACTCTCCGAATGGTCCTATAAGGCCCAATATACCGTGGGCTAAGCTTGCCTTTCTTGCCAAACCTCAACACACCCTTCATAGGTGACACCTTTAAGAATACCCAGTCATTAACCCCGAACTCTAAATCTCGTCGCCGCACGTCAGAATATGACTTCTGACGACTCTAAGCTGTCAACAGTCGCTCCCGGATGAGATTTACTTTTTCTATGGCCTGCTGAACCAGGTCTGGCCCATGTAACCCAGATTCTCCAACATCAAACCACCCTATAGGAGATCTACACTTACACCCATACAAAGCTTCATACAGAGCCATCTGGATACTGGAGTGGTAACTGTTATTATATGCAAACTCGATAAGAGGTAGATGTTCCTCCCAACTTCTCTTAAAATCTAACACACATGCTCGTAACATATCCTCGAGCGTCTGAATCGTGCGCTCGGCTTACCCATCAGTTTGTGGATGAAAAGTTTTGCTGAGATTTACCTGAGTTCCTAGACCTCTCTGAAATGACCTTAAAAAATGTGATGTAAACTAGGCCCCACGGTCAGATATAATAGATACCGGTACTCCGTGTAGTCGCACTATCTCCTTAATATATAGTTTTGCATAATCTTCGGTTGTATATGTAGATCTGACCGATAGGAAATGAGCTAATTTTGTAAGCCTATCGACTATCACCTATATAGAATCAAACTTACGATGAGAACGAGGTAAACCCGTGATAAAGTCCATGTTAATCCCCTCCCATTTCCATGTCGGGATGTCTACAGTCTGCATTAGCCATCCGGGCTTCTGGTGCTCTATCTTCACCTGCTGGCAACAAGGGCATTGAGCAACATACTCAGCAATGCTCTTCTTCATATCGTTCTACTAATAGACATCCTTAATGTCATGATACATCTTCGTCGACCCAGGGTGAATGGAGTACCACGAATAATGTGCCTCTGGCATAATCCTGTCTCGTAGCCCTGCTACACCTGGAACACACAAACGACCCTTGTATCTGAGAACCCCATCTCCCTTGAGTTCTAACAACGGCTTCTTCTGCTGTGGAACTCGCTCTCTCAACTCGACCAACTCTGGGTCCTCGTACTGCTTCTCCTTTACTTCAACTATGAGAAATGATTTTGGAGTACAACTCCACCATTGCCAGAGTCTACTAACCGAACCCCCAAACAAGCCAATTGATGAATCTCTTTAGTTAATTGTCTTTTTTGGCCTCTACATGTGCTAAGCTACCCATAGATCGGCGAATTAAGGCGTCTGCTACAAAGTTAGCTTTCCCTGGATGGTAGACAATGTTAACATCGTAATATTTCAATAACTCAATCCATCCCCTCTATCGCAAATTCAACTCTCTTTGCTTCAAGATGTATTGCAGGTTTTTATGGTCTGTGAATACATCAACATGAACACCATATAAATAATGACGACATATCTTAAGTGCATGGACAACCGCAGCTAATTCGAGGTCGTGGGTCGGATAATTTCTCTCGTGTTTTCTTAACTACCTTGAAGCATACGCAATTACCTTACCATGTTGTATCAGGACACATCCTAACCCGACACCTGAAGCATCACAATACATGGCATAACCATCTGGACCCTCTGGAAGTGCTAGAACCGGTGCTGAAGTCACCTATTTTTAAGCTCCTGGGAACTCCGCTTGCAAGCCTCCGTCCACTGAAACTTAGTTGCTTTCTGTGTCAACTTCGTTGATGGTGCCGAAAGAGAAGAAAAACCCTCGACGAACCTCCGGTAGTATTCTGCTAAGCCTAGAAAGCTACGAACCTCTGCTGGAATGGTAGGTCTAGGCCAGGATTTCACAGCCTCAATCTTCTGAGTGTCTACCTTTATACCTCCATCGGATACAACGTGCCCCAACAATGCTACAGACTTCAACCAGAACTTACATTTAGAAAACTTAGCATATAATTTACTATCACAGAGGGTTTGGAGTACCGCTTGCAGGTGGTCCGCATGCTCATCCTCTGAACGTGAATAAACTAAAATATCATCAATAAAGACTATCACGAACAGATCTAAATATGGCCGGAATAGGCTATTCATTAAGTCCATAAATACGGCAGGTGCATTCGTCAACCCGAAGGACATGACAAGAAACTCGAAATGGCCATAGCGGGTCCTGAAAGCTGTCTTAGGGATATCTCTCTCCCGAACTCTAACCTGGTGGTACCCCGACCACAAATCTATCTTTGAAAAGCATCTAGCTCCCTGCAATTGATCAAACAAGTCGTCTATCCTTGGAAGTGGATACTTATTCCTAATAGTTACCTTGTTCAATTGCCTATAATCGATACACATCCTCAGCGAGCCATCTTTCTTCCGCACAAACAGTACCGGTGCACCCCAAGGTGAAGTACTGGGCCTGATGAAACCTTTCTCCAGTAAATCTTTTAACTGCTCCTTCAACTCCTTCAATTCGGCAGGTGCCATTCTATACGGAGGGATGGATATTGGTTGAGTTCCCGGAAGCAAATCGATGCCAAAATCGATCTCTCACTCTGGAGGAATACCTGGAAGTTCATCTGGAAATACTTCTACGTACTCTTTGACTATTGCAATAGACTGAAGTGTAGGTATCTCAGTATCTATATCTCTAACTCGCACAATATGATAAATGCACCCTTTTGCGATCATTTTCCTCGCCTTCAGATAGAAAATAAACCTACCTCTGGGTGTCGCTATATTACCTACCCACTCAAGGACTGGCTCACCTGGAAAATGAAATCTAGCTATCTTTGCTCGACAATCAACTGTGGCATAGCAAGCTGCCAACCAGTCCATGCCCATGATAGTATCAAAATCTAATATCTCTAGCTCAACTAGGTCGGCGGAGGTCTGACGACCACAAACTGATACCGTACAACCTCGATAAACCCGTCTAGCAGTAATCGATTCTCCGACCGGTGTAGATACCGCAAAAGGATCACTTAGTATTTCAGGCACTATACCAAACTTCCCCGCGACAAATGGGGTAATACACGATAAAGTAGATCCTGGGTCTATTAAGGTATAAGCATCGTGAGAGCAAATGGTCAACATACATGTCACAACGTCTATTGAGGATTCCTGGTCCTGTCGACCCGCTAACGCATAGCTACAATTCTGGTTACCACCTGAACTGAAACCTCTACCTCGACCTCTACCAGCCGAAGACTGAGACTCACGCCCTGAAGATGCACGGACATAGATGATCCTGTTGCTGAATTCGCTGGTTGCGCCATACCCCCAGAATCTCTATTTGGGCAATCTTGCATCATATGCCCCGGACGTCCACATGTATAACAAGCATCAGAACCAGCTCGGCATTGGCCAAAGTGTCCTCTACCGTAGATGGCACACCGAGGCGGAAATGGCCATGTTTGCCCTGAACCTCGTTGTTGCTGCAAACCCGATGCCTGGGAGCTCTCACCTGGTCTTGACTGAGTGTAACAGTCATACCTGTAACCCTGTAGCTGAGGTGGCGGAGGCCTAAGTGGCCGTTCGAAGTACTGGGGCCTATAACTACCCTGAGAATTCTCCTTAGACCTGGCAAATCTCATCCTCTTACGCTGCCCTGACTCAGCCCTCTCCGTACCCTGCTGCCGACGCCTACCCCTTTCTATATTCTTGGCAAATGCCTGAATCCGGGAGATATCCATACTATCTTGTAATGCAGCGGTGGCACATGCCTCGGTCAACTCTGGGGCCAACCTACTATAAACCTGTGGATTCTATCCCGCATAGTAGTAACTATGGATGGTGCATATCTGGCCAATGAGTCAAAACGGAGACTATACTCTCGAACACTCATTGCCCTGCTTGAGGGCTAAAAACTGATCGACTTGGGCCTGTCGGATCTCTCGCGGTTAGTACTGGTCAAGGAAGGCATCTGAAAAATTCTCCCAAATAGCAGTAGGTGCATCACGTCCCCTGGACCTTTCCCATCCCTCGTACCAAAGGATGGCTATATCTCGGAGTCGAAAAGGTGCTAGCTCAACTGCCTCTTTCTCTGTGGCATGCATAACCCAAAAGATCCAGTGAAGCTGATCTATGAAATCCTGTGGGTCCTCCCTCTGATCTGTCCCAGTGAACTCTAGGGGACTCAAAGCAATAAACTCCCGGACCCTTGAACTCCCAGATCCCTCAGAAGGTCCTGCACTAGCGGATGCCCTAGCCTGTTGTTGGATAGCTACCAACTATGCCAACAAATGCACCGCACTCCTTAAGTCCTGATCTGGTGGAAGCGAAGGGGGAACTAGATGTGCGGTCTCCCTAGGAATCTCCTCAGGTGGCGGAGGAGCCGGTAATGGCTGAGTTGGGGTCTCTTCCTGGGCCTCCGGTTGGGCCCCATCTACTGGGGGTACCCTGCAAGTCCCTTCACCTACTGTTATCTCTCTCCTCTGGCTAGCCGTAGTCTTCCTAGTTATCGTCATCTGTGCATGCAAACGCCAACACGTAAGTTTAACTCAAATTTCCTATAACTCAGTTCTACATCACGATTTAGATTTGAAAGAAGGGTGGCGAACTCCTAAATGCCCTGTAGTCCCTGCTTATATAATGTGGTGCACCACACATCTATAAACAAGACCTTACTAGACACGCCTTGTAGACTCCTTAGGACAGAACTACTCTGATACTACCTTTGTCACGCCCCGAGCATGGGAACGAGACCGGCACCCGGTGCCTCATCTATCCTTGCGTACCAACTTGCGACTCAGGAATTCTGGACATATAATGTCATACTTTGGCCAGGGGCCACGTTGCAAGACAATTTGCGAAGCAAAATATAAAACTGAATAGAGACTAACGCTGACTAAATGTCAACATAAAGCTGGGTCGGCAAGGCCGTCATAACTACTATAACTGACAAGCCAATAAAATATACGTACAGGGCCTACAAGCCCAACATACTGCACTAACTGACAGGATAAGTCTACAAGCCTCTACTGATAGATGTTCTGTGATCGGAACAGGGCCCCGACCTACCCATAACCTATCTACATATATACACAAGATTTACACAAAACTTCTAGACCCGGCAACTCCGAAGGACGGGAAGCTTACCGATAAAGCTGAACTCGGGCAACACCTACTAAGAAGGTCTACCCGTCTGTCTGTCTGAACCTGTACGCATGAAACGCAGCGCTCCCAGAAAAGGACATCAGTACGAAATAATGTACTGGGTATGTAAGGCAATATATAGAAAGCCAAAACTGAACTGATAATCTGAACATATGCTTACCTGCTGATACTGACTCAACCCTCTCAATACAGTAAGTAAAATAGTTGTCCGACCCTATATATATATATATATATATATATAACTGCTCTGCCGTAGTAGGCTCGCTCATAGGCGCTCGACCACAATAGGCTCAGTATATAACTTACTTTCTGATCAGAGGTTGCCCAATAGGGGCCTCCCCATCGATTATAGCTCTATGGTAATGAAAATACTGTAATACTGTATATATAGATTCTCTGCTCTCTTGACTAGAAGAAGATAAACTCAATTGGATATGAAGCTCCGATACGGAGAATATTGTAACTTACAAGACTAGGAAATATACGTAAATTCCGGTATATGAATTTTTCTTTATGCCTCATTATCAAACTTGTGTAATTATGAGATCATGCAAAATGAAGGAAGAGCTTAGTCTTAACATTCCTGGAGTAGGGAAAAATCCATACGATATTCTTGGAAAAGATTGCACCGTACGCTCTTAGAATACAAGAAAGTAATAACACGGCGACAAGCGTCTATTGCATCGCACACAACACAGTCAGAAAATGGGGATGACAAAAACAGTGAGGTCGAAGAAGTTTCCAACCTTTTTAGACTATCAACGAGCAGATGGTGGAAATAGCATGAGCACCAATTGCAGCAATAACGGATCAATACACAAAAGCAACTTCTGACCACATTCAATGTCATTTTCTGATTTGGGCTTTGAAACTCATGTAAGAATTTGGTTAAAAGTCAAGCCAGATTTTTGATATGCAAATCTCTAACAACATGGTAATAAATGATGCACCATGCTGCAGCACATTTGCATAAAGAAAAGATAAGAATCAACAGTCAAAAGCCAAAAGAGCACACTAGTTTGTTGGGTGATTGAAAAGGCAAGATTAAAGATATATGGAAAATGAACGTGTTTTGTAGTCATTTTGCCACCTAACCAAAATGACTAAGAGTCATTTGTGCAAGAATTGGCTTGCTGCCATGTGGGGTGGGGTGGAAAATGTAAATCTTTATCCACTTATTAGGTAATTAGGTAGTGTCCCGCTATCCGGTAATTAACCAATTACCCGCATAATTAAGAATTGTCTCAAATTGCTTAAAATACTACTAAATTTTAAAATACTTTATATATACCCTACTAGCATGGTCATAGGTACCTTGCATGGTACTAGCCCATAAATACCGGTTATTATCGCTCGGCCCGTATTCTATCCCAAATCGATAACCTTCAATGAAACTCATTTTCTTTAATTCGTGTACCCTTTATCCTTCATGGCACCTTCTTATCGCTTGTTATAGATAGCATAACTACGTTAACCTCAAGATAATCTCATCCCCGAGTCTATGTCAATTAACTGAAGACGAAACTTAACATACGAGAAACGCGATATGTAACACTGACGGTGAAAAATTCGGGTCGTGACATCAAGAAAGGTACCAAAGTGACCAAAGTGCGAAATTTGAAAGTCATATTTGATCAATGCACTCTGAACACCTACATGGTATTCGAGGAGGTAGAGGCAGTCCAGTACATGGAGAAGCTTGCTATGGGTGATGCAACTCGCCCTTGGCTAGCAGAAATATTGGCAGCCCTAGAACCACCACCACCGTGGATCACAGCGAGCACACGGAACACCCTTAATTTTGAAGGAAAATGGTGGCAAACTTTTGTGTGCAACCGGATAGACCCTTGCAAAATGAGAACAATTTTCCACTTCCCCGAGCAGTTCTGGTAGCATCTATCATGGTCGGGTACCCAATCAATGTGGGTGCCATCATGTCGGCCAACATGTCAGTGGTTGTCCAAAAAGGTGAAAGCTCCTATCCATATCCAAACATCCTTACTGAATACCTTAAGGATGCCAAGGTGGAGCCGAGGAGATTTGATACACAGGTGCGGGCCAAAAAGCCCTTCTCATCGTACTCTTTGCAAGGACCGGGGAACCCAAAGTTCAAGGTTAAAGCAACTACCACCGGTGGCCAGTCTGATGAGCCAACGGTGGTGGATACAGATTCAGCCGTGAGCTTTCTACAGCTGCCATGCCTTCCACTGCAACCGGTCCTTCCATCCAGACAGTTGACATGCCACCACTGCCATCTTCTAGACCATCTATATCTGTGTCAGTGCCCGCCTCATCCACATATCCACTCACTGTGCTGCGAGTCTTCCAGATATTGGCGAGTCTCAACAACTGGATGCAGACAACTATTTCAAAGTTGTCTGACATATCCAGTGCTGTTGCAGCATAGTCTTCTGCCCCAGCAGCATCACAGGTACCTCCGTCAGTGGAGGAAACATTGTCAAAGATCCTGTAAAATCAGAAGAACATTATGGATACTCTGGTGGCACATGGGGAAGTCATTGAGGAGTTGGGAAAACAGGTGAAGAAGATGCGGAAATCTCAGGCTTCAAATATATCAGTGGATAGGTTGAGAAAAGAAGTGGCCAAGATAGCATCCGTTGGGAATATACCACTTGATCTGCTGATGGAGTCAGCACTAGCAGTACCTGAGGCAGTAGAGGTAGCAGCTGGCCAGTCTGAAGAGCCATACCTCGCTGCCCACACTGCTGAGGAGATGCTTCAGATGTTCACAAACCCTGTTATTCCCTGACCGGAGGATGATGAGATCCAGCTGGCGGAGCCCGAGGATGCTGAGGATCTCATGCACATTGAGACCACATAGGGAGTTCTCTTAACTCTCTGCCCTTCCTTATTCTAATTTTTGTTAAGCATTAAGGACAATGCTTATTTTTATTCAGGGAGGTGGTCTATTTTGATTGATTTGATATGACATTTGCTTGTAATAATTTTAATACTCTTTTCCTTTTATCTTTATTCTCTCTTTCATTATGTATATATTCCTCCCTCTTTTTTGATGTATATATTCTATTCCCTCTGTTTGTATATTCATTTGTCTTACTTTCAGTAGTTTATTTCATAGCTTCTCTAGTTTGTTGTTCTTAGTAGTATAACTTCTTATTTACTTTAATAGCTTCTTTTTGATTTGGTAGCCTCTTTTTATGTTTAAGTGAGCAATAAGCCTTTGATTTTCTTAATGCCACGGTTCTTTCCAAAGGTGAGTTTTGTGTGAACTGGGTGGCTCTTCCCAACGATGGATGGCGTGACAACCTTCTTAGGGGATTGAGTCCGTTTTTGATGTTTAGGTAAAAATAGTAGTACTAATGAATAAAAAGGGTCAAGCATGCTTCACTTGGTACCAACACATTTAACTACAACCATATGGTTAAAAACAAGTTCTTGGCAAGAAATAGCTTTAATTAGTGACCTTTAGACTCTTGTGTTGATTTGAGCAATCATCGAGTAGTTTAGTAGAACCATTAGTGATTTTCAATCTTGAATATGGTTGTTGTGGGCCCTCGACTCTATCCTCTTTAACAATCCAATTGTGTGAGAAGTGAGATTTGTGTTCCAAGTCCAAGTACCCTGTGCGAATGGTCTAGAACTTGCCCTGAATGTGTTTCTAGGCGAAATTATAAGTTTTGCTTGGAGGCTCTCCTTGGCCCACTTGAAATTATCCGTGCCCCACCAATGTTGATATCCCTAGTCAATCCATTTGAACCTAAGATCTTTCTCATTTGATAGCCACGTTACAAACCCTTACGGTTTTGTAGTGACCCTCTCTTGGCACCTTACCTTTCCTTATCACTCTTGAGAAGTAATTGGCTAAAACATAAGTTTGGGGGAGAGACGAGGAGGTTAAAAGTTGTAAGAAGGCACAAAAAGAAAATAAATGAAGAAAAGGATAGACAAAGAAAAAGAAAGAATGAACAAAAGAAAAATACAAAAAGAAAGTGAATAAAGTGAAGAGTTGAAGGGATTCAAAGAAAAGTAATGATGCAAAGAAAGGAGAAATTGACCATCATGACCGAGAAAGAGTGATGTTAAGTCTCTCTAGTTCCCCCAAGGAAAAAGATAATAACTCGAAGAGTTGGTAAAACATGAGCCAAAAAGAGAAAAATGGAGTGCTTAAGGAAAGATGAACCCGTTCCTATTCCAACATTCCCTACCCCTGTCCAATAAGCCTTCACTTCATTCCGAAAAAGCCCTACGTGATTCCAAGCCGAGTGGACTTACATTAGTGGTGATTTACATGAGGGGCAAGCATATGGTACCTAGAGCCGTACTTGTAATATTCTGTTGAGAGAGACGAGCGAACTTTTCACATATCCTTGAATTGAGTGCTACATTCTTAAGTGAGATATGCTAAAGGAGAGTAGAGGAGGAGGAGTTTGGGATCCACAATGACCTACATGAAAGAGCGAGCTTCCTTGATGAATAAAGTCAACTATTGATGCTCTAGTGTCACCTTTGAACTATTGTACTTGAAAAGTCAAATCATTGCCTTGTTGATAATTCATAAATGTTGTGGGTAATTGTTGGTCCCAATTGATGTGTGTTTGATTCACCTTAGGCTAGCTGAAATAACTTTTTTCTTGTGGAGGTGGGAATTACCTCATTTGCTTGAGGACAATCAAAAGCTTAAGTTTGGGAAAGTTGATAAGTAGGGATTTTGACTACTTATTTGCACCCTTTTACTTTCGTTTTAGCTCAAAAATGCTTAAAGGTATTCCCGAGAACTGATAGAATGTGCTTACTTGCAGGATTACTGGAAAATGAGCCAAAGAGATGAAAATCAACTCAAGAAGGAGTAATTTTGGACAAGGACTAAAACAAAGTGAAAAAGAGCAAAGTGCAGACCGCACAATATTGTGTGCGGCCGCAGAGCATGAAGAGACCTCTGATAGATTTTCTTTGCAAAGTGCGGAGTGCACAATTATTGTGCGGCCGCAGAAGATGAAGTTCAGAGAGATGTGATTTTGTTCCATGAAGAAGTGCGGACCTCACCATTATTGTGCAAACCACACCATTATTGTGCGACCGCAGAATCAAAAGTGCGGCGCACTCAGAAATGTGCAGTCCGCAGAAGTCTCTCATGTCAAAGCTCGAGCTCAAGAGTGCGGCCACACTCATAAATGTGCGGTCCAAAGAATCTAAAGAAGTGCGGCCGCAACCCAGAATTGTGCGCCCGCAGAAGTCCACCATGTCTAGCAAACATCAGAGTGCAGACCGCACACAGAATTGTGCGGCCGCAGAACCTCCGCAGGGGCAATTTTGTCCAATAATTTTAGTTGTGTATAAATAGTCTTCTTTGTCAAAATTAGGGTAAGTTTGAACACCAAAAAATAGATAGCCGTTTTCCTTTACTGCTTTGGGTAACTTTGTAATAGTTTATCATTTTAATATTGGATTTTCTTCCCTTTATCATCTATTGTGAGTTTAATCTTATTTTCTTCTTTAGTTTCTTTTCTCTATGAGTAGCTAAATTTCTAAGCTAGGGTTGTGACTCAACCCTAGTGTGGGTACCTAATGGGTGTTTGATTTAGGGATTGTCTGTGATTGGGTGAGTGATATTTAGCCTAGTTCTTGCTTGAATTTAAGAATTAATGGTTGCAAATATGGATTCATGCCTACTCTACTTGAGAAAGAGAGACTAAGCCTAAATAAAAATTGGCTAACAAGGAATCGGGGTGAACTCAAGAAATTGATAGCCCAAATTAAAGGGTTGAATCTAGAGATAGTAAGACCCGACTTGAACATCTATCACTTGTTTTTTGCATTACCCATTTGGACTTCAGAAAGCCAAATTGGGCAAAACCACTTTAACTACCGAGAGGTATTGAGTGGGTAATTGCGTGTGATTGCTATATTACACCCCGACCAATCAAACTTACCCTAAAGCCACAATCCGTTAGGTAACCACTTAGGTGGAAGTCACGACCCTAGATCTTTTATAATCTTGAAAAACAACACCAAAAATATCGTTCTCTAGCTTTTCATTTGCAAACATTAGCATAATCATTAGAAGTAGAAAGAAATAACCAAACATGGAAGTGCATTTTGGGCACATCATACACTTAGTCTAGATATATACCTAATCCAGTATAAGTTCTCTGTGAAATCAACCCCGACTCACGTTGGGTAATTATAATTGCATCGACCGCTTCATAATCCCAATCAGTGGTGCCAATTTGGGCGACATCATGCACCACTAAAGAAAGGAGGAAGAAAAGTGGTAAGTGAGAATTGATCCTTGCTCCTTTAGATGAATAACTCGACATTCAACCAAGTGTACCATTTAGCCTCTTTAGAGAAAGGGTGCCAACATATAATATTAAATCAATTTTAGAAAATATGAACATAAAATATCTATTATGGGGGAGATGATTCACAGTAAATTAGGCTTAAATCCATCCTTGTCCCCAAATCCCACTTGTGAATACGCGTTAGTTTAATTTGTTTTGATTTTTTCTTACAGTTTCAAATTTCGATCACTGAAGTGATGAAATGAAATATGAAGATTATGGATTTTATATGGTACGAATTTATTTCCTCTTTCCCCTATCCAATTCTTTCTCTGTCAATCCCTTGAAAGAGCAGATAACATAAACAAAACATGGACTGGATGTTGAACAATATTTCATTCAAGTTACTTAGATGTTTTGCCATTTGATGAAATGGACCAAAATGGTTATAAATCATATGAAATTCATTTAGATGAAAAAAGAAAATAAAACCGTTACTCTTTCTTAAACAACAGGTGCATATAAGTTTTTACTCATAAACTTATAAATTTTAAATCTATCTTTCTCTCTCTTAATGTAGGATTAACTTGATTATTATGATTTAAGAGACCACAATTTGCTCAATTGGATTCATGTCTTTCCTTAACTGTCACGCTATTTTTCAAATTTATATTTGAACCCTTGATTCGAAATTTTGTAAGCTTATATACTGAAGAATTTTCAATTGCTCTAAATTTTAATAGTGTTGCTGATTTTATCTTGCTTTTATTACTTAGTTAATGTATAATAAAGAAAAATGACAAGAAAAAATAGGGGTTTTAACCTATTTGGCCGGTCAGCCAAAAGTAATTATATCCCCTAGTCAAATATATAAAAAAAATTAATATATTGATTAGGTATAAATATGTATATTATATGTTAATATACAAAATATATACTTTTTAGTAGCTTGTTTTGAGTATTGCTTTTAATGAATAAAATATTGCCCTCCTTTTGTGTTTTATAGTAATCTATTGGAACAATGGCAAAAGTTATTTAGTTTTGGAGAAGCTTACTATCCAACAAGTATGTTTTTTAACTTGTAATATGTGCGTGTGTGTATATATCTATAACACACATATTACAAGTTAAAAAACATTCTTGTTGTTCATATTTTTTTTAAAATATGAAAAATAATTTTTAAAGAAGGCGTTCTAACCCATGGGGCCAGTTACCCACGTAGGGCTGGGATGAGATGACCATTTTGAGGGCCATCGAAATAGTGGGCCGGCTTAGCCCAGCTAAGCAAATGCCAAAGCCCGTGTGGGCTGAGCTAGCTGGGTCGGACCAGCCCGTATTGACAAAATCTGGGACCAAACTGCATGGAATAATTTGGACTTGTATAACCTCAAATCAATAAAAGCCCAAATTCTAAATGGACTTAATTCTAGATCCAAGTGTAAAAATTGCACGGGGGCGCCCTATTTGGTCACCCCCATTTAACCTATACCTATTTTTTTTAAAACTTTTAACTTGTACTCACTTTTTAAACAACTTCAGCCCCCTTTCTATTCCAAAGCGAGGGCCTACTGGAAAGCGTTACTGCATCAATAGGTACATTACTTCCTTTAATGTGGGTTGTCCTCTTCTTTCATTGCTGCAAACTTTTTCTCTAATGTTTCTTCAAGATTTACAACTTATTTTATATGTGCAGTGCTGCTCTGAAATTGAAGTCAAAGTAGAAATGTACTATTGATTTCCTGACGAAGTGAAGATATCAAGCTATAGAATTCTTCTAATGCAGGAAAAATTGTTGTTTCTAATATTTTGAACTTGAGGGTTTCTTCTGTGTGATATGCTGAGTACAGTTCTGCACACACTACGTAAATGTCTTACATGTTCATAGGTTTTATTGGCTCTTGTGATGTTTGTAATATTCAATTTGGAATAAGTACAGTTTTTACTATTTAGTACGATTGGATCAGATAGCATAAAACATGAAAGCATAAAATATGCTGAAGTTAATCAAATATAGAACAAAAACTTCAGCTCTAGAGCTGAAGTTCCCCAGTTACAAAGACAAAAACTTCAGCATTCTAGTTCCATAAATAACGTTTAAAAAATTTAGTGGGAAAAGAATGATAAAAAAAATGGAAGCTAGGTTTGAAATGTGGAAATAGAGCCGTAAAGGTGTATACCAAAAGAGAAGTTCCATAAATATAGCAATTGCATTTCCAAAGAGGTGGACCCAATGATGAGGAGAAAATTTTCCACCTGTCCCTGAAATTCTACTTGCTAGGTTTTGTTAATGGTGATGTGATTTCTAGGCTGAAGCAAAGTCTAATGTATGATTTCTAAAATTACAAATACCAAGCAAAAGAAGTGTCACTTTGTTCGGATTCAACCTTGGTCATTTATTCATGATGACAGAGGTTTAACTCGAATCAACTGACTATGCTATTGAAAAAATATGAACTGAACAACAGAGCTCAAGAGAGAAAATGTAATGTATTGCTTTGTTACGCGTGAATGTATGATGATTACAAAATGATTAGGACCCTCTTTATATAGTAGAGGAATTCTATTTATGGTATAATCCTAATTACAGAAGCAAATCCCATGATAGGCTAAATAACCGGTCCTAACTCGATAAGTGGCGAGATTTCCGCCACGATCCTTGCCCGATCACGGATATCTCGGCTTTCTGTTATTCGACTTAGCAGGCTTCCTTTGATCTCGCTCGATCTCTTTCTCGATTCGGTCTCGATCACGGCTGGTCTCGATCTTGATTGGCCATTGATCCACGAGCTTATCAATCCATCTCCGTACCACGGTCCGATATAAGTAGGGGTGTTCGTCGGTCGGTACGGTACGGTATTTAGACATTTCGGTTCGGTATTTTCGGTATTCGGTTTCTTAAAATCCTATACCAATACCGTACCTAATTAAATTCGGTATGGTTCGGTTTTTCTCCTTTCGGTTTCGGTTTATTCGGTTCGGTAATTTCGGTTTGAATACCTAACTAATGCATAGAGCCATAGAATATAATATTCTTAATTAAAGTACTCAAAAATACAAAACTAAAAATGTTTGTTGACAAAAAATTTGTCCAAAACTAACAAATGTCGATCCAAATAGAGAAAAGTGTACATAAAAGAATATTTGATCATTAGAAATGTCTTGTTACTTGTTTAGAGTTAATTGATGAACTTAGAGAATAAAGGAAAGTAAAATTTAGATTTTTTATATTTATATTATAATTGATAATATATATTTTGTGTAATATAATATATATCTCGGTACGGTATCGGTATTTCGGTTTTTTATTTTAAAAAAACAAATACCATACCTAATACCATTTTTTTGAAAAACCTAAACCAAATACCATACCAAATACCAAAATACCGTATACCAAATACCAAAATTTTCGGTTTCGGTACGGTAATTCGGTATTTACCAAATTATGCACAGCCCTAGATATAAGCGAGGCCGAGCCTTGATCTGCCACTCCGATTTTGGTTAGTCATACAAAATTAGGCAAGCCCGATTTTGACCGTATACAGATAGTCCCCTCATTTTTTGGAGTAATGACAAGAAACGAATTGAGTCTTCGAACCTGCCCTCGGTTTATCATGACATAACCATTGTGATGCAAGCGGCAGAGGTGACCGAAACGTCTCATCGGTTCAGTTTCCTTGGCATTTAAGGCGCGTCAGTTGTCGGTCGGCCACTGCCAGTATTGAACCGTCGTCTTCAACCTTAAATGCATCTTTTTTCATCTTTCAAACTTTACTTACAAATCTCATTCACTCTAATCTTCAAAATCTTTGCCTTCTTCAGAACTCTATATTTTCAGATCTCTAAATTTCCTTACTTTTGTCATCGCAAAACACCAAGCGTTCTTCCCCCATTTCATCCTTCTCTACTTATAAGAATGGCTAAAACTTCAAAAACCGTTCCGCATAAGAAAATCGCTTCTTCATCAAAGTCCGCCAGTGCTGCAGCCGCGGCGGAACATCCTCTCGAGGAATTCATTCCGACGAAGTGTGCCACTGCTGCTGATTTCAAGGTGGAGAATACACCCTCGACACCGGGTCGATGTAAACCGATATCGTGGTATATGTACGATTGCAGAAGGTCTCCTCGAGAAGGTGAAACAGGAGTGCAACTGGGTAGGCAAGGATGTAGTAGTTCCTAGCCCCGAGGAATCCATCACAACTCACGTGAAGGGGTATCTGAGCGTCTTTACCTACCCCTTCGCGATAGGTCCTTAGACCCTATCATCGTTGCCTTTTGCAAGAGGTACGATATCACTCTAGGCCAAATCATCCATCGTTCTGGGGGATCGTGATCCTCCTCCAATTCTTTGCAAGCAATATCGAGGGGCATCCTTTTACCCTCGATCACCTCATGCGCCTCTACAGCCCCCAGCTTTATCGTGGAGGCATGATTAAGCTTTACCGCCGAGCCACCAAACCCCTATTCTCGAGCATAGGTGAGACCCGAGACCGAGGTTGGATGGGCCGATTTATTCGAATAAAGACTTCGGACCTAATCCCTGCAGAAGACATGTTGTTCCCTGAAAAATGGAACATGAAGCGTAAGTATTGCTTTGCCTTTGAATATCTATTTTTGCCGTTTTACTTCTTGTCTTCCCCTCATCTAAGTATTTTGTGTTGCAGCTGTGTCCGTTGTGTCGGAAGTGATCCCCGACCTGAGGTAATGGGTTGAGGGATTAGTGTCACAAAAATCTTACTCCGAGCATGCTCGGATGGAGTTATCAAAGGGTCAATGGGAGACCCGTAACCATGGTAATCTTCTTTCCTTAGAACGGTTTTTATTCGGGCTTCGTTGTTGGACTTACTCATCTTTTCCTTTCTGTAGGCCTCGGGAAGGATGTACCAATGAGGCCCCCTCTGCTGAAGAAGAGGCACTTCTTTCCTCATCTGTCCTGAAGCAGGGCAAAGAGAAGATAAGAAAGGAGGCTCCGAGTTCTCCAGGCCCGGAAAAGAAAAGGCCGGCAAGCCTAAGGGGGATGTCATCTATGTAACTTTACAGTCCAACCAACAGCTAAGGGACGAGACCGAAGATAAAGACAAAGAAGAGGAAAGCTCTGGATTGGTTACTCGTGTGCAAGCTGGCACCGAGATTCAAGGAAACATTAGGCCGGCCGGAGCCGAAGCTACTTTGCCCCGACCTGATGAGCCCGAGCCGGAAAGAGTCGAAGATGCCTCACCTCGAGGTGGGAAGGCTACCGAAGAGGTTGTAGATGCTGGCGTAGAAACCGGGCTCGAGGCTCCCCGGAATGAAGACGATGCCTCGAAAGACCCACTTGGGGCAATAGAGATCGGGGGCTCCCTTTCATTCCCTCCAGTTCCTGATTCGATGATACGTGACACTCAGGCTGCGGAGACTTGTTACGGGGACGGAGCCCATGGAGAGGAAGATTTTTTCCGTGTTTATTTTGCTGAGGTAGAGGATGTCGCCGGCCTGGGTGATTTGGACGTACCGATCGAGTGAGGCTTCCTCAAGCTTTAAACTGACCAACCAATTCCCGGCATCCAATGTCGATCCCGGGCATAAGCGACCACTTATCATCTCGGTCCCGGAGGATGCTCGAGTTTTCTCTGCCCCCGTGGGGGTGGCTAGCTATCTCCGATGCTTGGCCACTGAAGAGAACCAAGCCAAGATGGATGAAGTGGAAGTTGCTTGCTTGTTCAACGAAGCCCAGCATGCTCTGAACCGGGTAAGTTTGAGGGTCATCCCTTACGACTTTGAATCATAGATATTTCTAACGTTTCTCCTTTGCTTGTAGGCTTCGGCATTGCATCATGAGGCCTTTCTTCGAATCCGAGAGGAGCGCAAGGCCGAGGTTCAGGGCCTCACCGAGAAATACAATTCCTACAAGCTTCTCAGCGCGAAGCTTCAAGAAGACTTGGTGACGGCTCGAGATGAACATGCTGAGATGGCCGAGCAGGTATTCCGAGTCCTTCGTGATAGTGAGGATGAGTTGGAGATAACAAATAACGATCTAATTCTGCAGGTCCGGCAGAGCCTCAAGCATATCAAGGATTTCCAAAGTCAAATAGATAAAGTGCGAGCCGAGGCTGAAGAATTCAAGGGATGTATGGGCATTTTGGCTGCACAGAAGGGGCCGTCCAAGCAGAGCTCGATTCGGCCGAGTCTCAACTTCGATCTACGAGAGAGAATGCCTTGGTTCAGGCAAAGAGGGTCGTGGAGCTTGAATCCCATTTGGCCAACTTGGCCAAAGAGCTCGAGGTGGCCAGATCTAAGGCAGCCTCGACCAATATCAAGGCTCAGGCTAACACGGCACAATACAAGGCTGATGCTGAAGCCACCCTAGAGCAGGCCAAGAGTATGGTGAATCATGCGAAGTGTCAGGCTCGAAGGGAAGCTCTTGAGAGGGTCCATGATCAAAGTTTTGATATATCTGCCAAAATCGAGGCTGCCAGGGCAGAGGAAGCAAAGGCTCGGAAGCTGGCTTTTCCCGAAGAAGACTCCGAGGATTTGAGTGTGTCTGAAGAAGATTCTGAGGGTGAAGATACTTCTATCGATAAGGATTGTGATGCTAAGGCTTTGTGCTTCTTATAATTTTCTGCTTTTATTTTGAGGTTGATCGGCCTTTGTAAAGAACTCTTGATCGGGACATATGGCCCTTGTAAAAGATTTATGATGAATATATAGAACCTTTTTCCTTTGTGGCTTATGAATTTGTTCCCCCCCCTTCCCCCCCCCCCCCTTTTTTAAATCTCTTGTAAGGGTTGAAATGCCTTAGCGTAAGATTTTGAAGTTGCGTTTGAGGATTCGAGGTTCGAGATGGTGAAGACCGATAACAAGCCTTACCCTTGACCGTTTCCAATTGATGAACCCCGAATTATTATTCGAACTTGAATTTATGTAGCCCTTAAGCTTAGTGGTCGAGTGAGGACCTGATCGAACTCGAAATAAGGTTGCCCTTAGGCTTTTAGTCGAGTGATAATGATTTCTCGAACTCGAAGTGAAAGTAGCCCTTAAGCCTTTGTAAATTTTGTATTACGCTGATCTGGCCTTTGTAAACCGATCATTTAATCATATATATAAGGCTTTCCTGCCCTTTTCGGCTTTCAAAGTTTTCCCTTTGTTTATAATTCATGTTCACAAAGGTTGTAATGCCTTAGCATGAAGTAAGGAACTGTTCGAGAGTTCAAACAGTTTAGTACTCATTATAGTTTTCGAGGCTTGATATTATCGAAACCTTTTATGATTTTGCCGGGGGTAGTCCTTTTAACCGGTTTTATGAAAGAATTCGAAGGCCTGTTTTGTTACGGAATTCGGACGTCTCCGAACCGTGTTAATTTGGTCGTGGCCTCTTTAGTTCGGGATTTTCCCCTCGGGCTTATTTTCCCGTTTTACTTCGGGCAATGCCTCTTTAGTTCGGGATTTTCCCCTCGGGCTTATTTTCCCGTTTTACTTCGAGCTTGCCCGAAGTGTCAGACCCCGAGTGGTGTGGCCGTGGCCTATAAAAATCGAGAGTTGCCTAAAATGTCTTATGATCTCGAAGTTTTGATAATTCAATCTCGTTTATTTTTCGGACAGCAATCCCCGAGCGCGGGGGTAATTACCCGCACTTCGGTTATGATTGGCCCTTAAGCCATAAGATTGAGAGTATAAATTTGTAAAGTAGAAAAAAATTTCTAAGGCACGAGATTTTGGTAAGGAAAAATACTTCTCTTTGTTTATGATTATGCATGCATACATGTTTTGTGCCAGGGCTCAAGCAAACTACGCGGGCACGGTTCGTTTGACCGTTTGGCCCTTACAAATTTCCTATCAAGGCCCTGATGCCATGAAGTAATTTCCTCACAATAAAGTTGACATTCGAGGGTAATGCCCCCAAGTATCCAAGGTTGATTGTAAAGAAGCCTCGGATATTGTTGACTTGTTCTAAGTTAGCACGATCAATGGTTGCCTCGTTAAAAACCTCGCCGGAAAACCCCTTTGGGACAAAACCGCTCTAAGGAAAAAAGAGTGCAACGCGTGCTTTCAGACCTAAAGTCTTCGTGTCGAGGAGTCCATTGATGTTTCTGATCGAACACCTGCAAGAGTTAGTTTTTAAAATATAAATGAAAATGGAAAGGGTTGTACCTTAGCAGTAGAGTCGTTTTAGGTGCGATATGTTTCAATTGCTCGGTAATTGTTCATCGTTCATTGTGCCAAGCTTGTAGGACCCTTTTCTAATGATTTCGAGAACCTGGTACGGTCCTTCTCGGTTTGGACCCAGCTTCCCTTCATTTGGATTTCGGGTGTTGAGGGTGACCTTTCTTAGCACCAAGTCCCCGATGTTAAAATGTCGAAGATTGGCTCTTCGATTGTTGTACCTATTAATTTGCTGTTATTGAGCGGCCAATCGGACGAGGGCGGCTTCGCGTCTTTCGTCCAACAATTCTAGGCTCGTATTCATGGCCTCATTATTTGACTCTTTTGTTGCATATCAAAATTTGATGCCGGGTTCTCCGACTTCGACTGGGATTAGAGCTTCGGCACCGCAAACCAATGAGAACGGTGTTGATTTGGTAGTGGATTTCGATGTTGTACGGTACGCCCATAAAACTTCGGGCTGTATTTCTTTCCATTTCTGTTTGGCGTCGGTCAATCTCTTCTTAAGGTTCTGAATGATGGTTTTATTGGTCGATTAGGCTTGTCCATTCCCGCTGGGATGATAAGGCATCGATAGGATTCTTTTGATCTTGTGATCCTCGAGAAATTTAGTCACTTTTCTGCCGATGAATTCCTTTCCATTATCTCATACATCTCGGAGGGCATCCCGAATCGACTATGATGTGATCCCAGATGAAGTCTATGACTTCTTTTTCTCTAACTTTCTCGAAAGCATGTGCTTCAACCCACTTAGAAAAATAATCAGTCATAAATAAAATAAACTGAGCTTTACTTGGGGCCGATGGAAGAGGGCCGACGATGTCCATTCCCTATTTCATGAACGGCCATGGGGATAAGACCGAATGAGCTTCTCTCCGGGCTGGTGAATCACTGGCGCATACCTTTGGCATTGGTCGCATTTTCGAACGAACTCCTTTCCGTCCTTCTCCATATCGGTCCAGTAGTATCCTGCTCTGATTACTTTGTGGACCAATGATTCGGCACCGAAATGATTTCCACAAATGCCTTCATGAACTTCCCGTAGGACGTAATCGGTATCACTCGGTCCCAAGCTTATTGCCAACGGTCCATCGAACATCCTTCTAAACAACATTCCATCTTCGGACAAAGTAAACTGTGCTGCTTTTGTGCGCAGAGCTCTCAACTCCTTTGGATTTGATGGGAGCTTCCCATTCTATAAGTACTCTATGTACTTGTTTCTCCAATCCCAGTTCAAACTCGTGGAGTTTATTTCGGCGTGGCCTTCTTCGATCACCGACCTCATAAGTTGGACGACAGTCCTCGAGTTGAGTTCGTCGTCTTCGACCAATGAACCTAGATTGGCAGGAGCGTCGGCCTCGCTGTTCTGTTCTCGATTTACATGCTGCAAGGTCCATTCCTTAAATCGATGTAGAGTTATCTGTAGTTTATCCAAGTACCTCTGCATTCGGTCTTCTCGGACTTCAAAAGTCTTGTTAATTGGTTTAACACGAGGAGGGAATCACACTTGGACTCTGTGACCTTCGTTCCCAAACTTTTAGCTAGTTCGAGACCTGCAATCATGGCCTCATATTCGGCCTTATTGTTGGTCAATTTCGTAGTTCTAATAGACTGTCTAACTATATTACCCGTGGGGTGATTTTAGTACGATGCCTAGTCCAAACTCCTTCACGTTCGAAGCACCGTCCTTAATGAGGGTCCAGACTCCCGAATACATACCTGATTTCATCAGTAGTTCTTTTTCGAGTTCGGGTACGAGGGCCGGCGCAAAGTCAGCCACGAAGTCTCCCAAGATTTGAGACTTGATGGCAGTTCGGGGTCGATACTCAATATCGTACCCACTGATTTCAACGGCCCATTTGGCCAATCGACCCGAAAGTTTGGGTTTGTGCAAGATATTTCGAAGAAGATAAGTTGTCACAACACATATTGTATGACATTGGAAGTATGGTTTTAGTTTCCTAGAGGCGCTTATTAAAGCAAGCGCTAATTTTTCTAAGTGTGGATATCTAGTTTTGGCCTCACCCAAGGTCCGACTAACATAATAGACAAGGAATTGTGTACCTTTTTCTTCTCGGACTAGGACTCCACTTACCGCTATCTCTGAGACGGCCAAATACAAGTAAAGTTGTTCGTCCACTTTCGGGGTATGAAGTAGCGGCGGGCTTGATAGATACCGAATTAGTTCCTCCAAGGCTTGCTGGCATTCCAGAGTCCATGCAAAATTGTTCTTCTTCTTAAGTAGTGAGAAGAATCGGTGACTCCTATCTGAGGACCTCGAAATGAATCGTCCTAGGGCGGTTATGCGCGCCGTTAGCTTTGCACGACTTTCACATTATCTACGATCGTGATATCCTCGATAGCTTTGATTTTATCGGGGTTGATCTCGATCCCCCAATTGGACACCATGAAGCCAAGAAACTTGTCCGAGCCAACCCCGAACGCGCACTTTTCTGGGTTGAGCTTCATATTTTACTTCCTCAGTATATCGAAGGTCTCCTGCAAATTCTTTAAATAGTCCTCTGCTCGCAGGGACTTAACTAGAATGTCATCAATATAAACTTCCATATGTTTCCCTATTTGTTGTTCGAACATTCGATTTACTAGGCGTTGATAGGTCGCTCCAACATTTCTTAATCCAAATGGAATTACATTATAACAGTAGGTTCCATACTTAGTGATAAACGAGGTCTTTTCCTGGACCTCCGGGTTCATATGTATTTTGTTGTACACGGAGTAGGCATCGGGGAAACTGAGAGTCTTGTGGCCGGCCGTGGCATCGATCATACAATCGATGGTAGGCAAGGGAAAAGAATCCTTGGGGCATGCTTTATTCAGGTCTTTATAATCTACACACATTCTAAGTCCGTTTCCCTTCTTAGGAACTACTGCCACATTTTCTAACCATTCGAAATACTTTACTTCCCGAATGGATCCTATTTTGAGAAGTTTGGTTACCTCATCTTTGATGAAAGTGTGTTTTACCTCGCACTGAGGCCTTCTTTTTTGTTTCACCGGACGGAACTTCGAGTCCAAGCTTAGTTTATAAGTAGTGATCTCCGGTGGGATCCCTGTCATATCGAGATGGGACCAAGCAAAGCAATTAATGTTAGCTGTAAGGAAATGAATAAGTTTTTTCTTGAGCTCGGGGGTTAGTCCCGTGCCCAAGTATACCTTTCGTTCGGGCTAATGTTCGGCCAGTGTGACCTATTCCAGCTCTTCGAGCGTTGAATTAGTGGCATCGGAGTCATCAGGGATTATGAAGGATCGAGGTATCCCATAGTCGTCCTCGTCAGTCTCCCGCTTCTCTGGTTGGGTCGAGGCTGGTGTCTGTGGTTGCTATTTGGCCTCCTGTTTTCCCTTTGAATCTGATCCCTTCGCTGAAGAAAGTGCTGACACTGGTATCACTTCATCGATTGCAAACATCTCCTTGGCAGCAAGCTGCTCCCCGTACACTGTTTTAACTCCCTCAGAAGTCGGGATCTTCAGAACCTTGTGAAGGGTTGAGGGTATTGCCCTCATGTTATGGATCCAAGGCCTTCCGATCAGGGCGTTGTACCTCATGTCACCCTCAATTACATGGAACTTTGTTTCCTGGACGGTCCCGTCAATGTTCACTGGAAAAATAATCTCACCTTTGGTGGTTTCACTCGCCATGTTGAAGTCGTTAAGTACATGGGCTGCGGGTACAATTTGATCTTGTAGGCCGAGTTGTTCTACGACCCTCGAGCGAATAATATTGGCTGAGCTACCTGGATCAATCAAAACACGTTTAACTTGAATTTTATTCATAAGGATAGATATTACCAGTGCATCGTTATGAGGTTGTTCGACCCCTTCTGCATCCTCATCGTTGAAAGACAAAGTTTCTTCCGGTAAGTAGTCTCGTGTTCGTTTTTCCCTTGTGATCGTCACCTTGGTGCGTTTAAATACCGGTCCTTGAGGAATATCGACCCCTCCAACGATCAAGTGAATCACGTGTTGTGGCTCTTCTTGCTCGTTCTGTCTGTTTGAATCTCTATTTTTGAAGTGATTCTTGGCCCGATCACTTAAGAATTCTCGAAGGTGATCCTCGTTGAACAATCGGGCTACTTCCTCCCTTAGCTGTCTGCAATCTTCTGTTTTATGGCCATGGGTACCATGATACTTGCATATTTGGCTTGGATTTATCTGGGCCGGATCGGTCTGCAGAGGTCGAGGCCACCTAGTATCTTTAATACGTCCAATGGCCGATACTATAGCGAAAGCATCTACGTTGAAGTTATATTCTGACAATCGAGGTGCTTCTTTGGACCCGTCATCCCTATCGAAACCATTCTTGCTCATGAGTCCTCGGGAGCTCTGTCCTCGATCATTCCTTCTATCACTCCGAACGGGATTGCGTCAAGGTCCGTTATTTCTCCGATCTCCACCGTATGGCTGATATCGGTCTCTATTTGACTGTGGTTCCCGGTCAAAGTCCCTTTTAACTCTTTCCACGGGCCTGTTAGGATAAACTGACCCAGTTAGAGCCCCTAGTTGATCATCCTCGACCCTAATCTTTGACTAATACCGATTATGCACATCGACCCAAGTGACAACTGGATATTCGACCAAGTTATGCTTCAACTGCTGTGAAGCTACGGAACTCTGAGCGTTGACACCTTGAGTAAAAGCTTGAACAGCCCAATCGTTGGTGACCGGTGGAAAATCCATCCGCTCCATTTGGAATCGAGATACGAATTCCCTGAGCATCTCGTTGTCTTTTTGCCTTACCTTGAAAAGGTCCGACTTTCTTGTAGCAACCTTAATGGCTCCGACGTATGCCTTTACAAACAAATCTGCAAGCATGGCAAACGAATCAATAGAATTAGGTGGTAAATTATGGTACCATATTATAGCACCTTTCGATAAAGTTTTCCCGAATTTCTTCAGCAATACGGATTCAATCTCGTCATCTTCCAAGTCATTTCCCTTGACGGTGCATGTATATGAGGTGATGTGTTCGTTTGGATCTGTCGTCCCGTTATACTTCGAGATCTCGGGCATACAGAACTTCTTGGGGATTGGCTTCGGAGCCGCACTCGGGGGGGAAAGGTTTTTGAACAAACCTTTTGGAATCAAGTCCTTTCAACACCGGTGGTGCCCCCGGGATTTGGTTGACCCTGGAAATATAAGTTTCCACTTTCTTATCCTTTTCCTCGATCTTCTTTTCTCCTGTCTCGATTCGCTTTGTCAGTTCCTCGAGCATCTTTACGATAGCAGGATTGGTCTCCGGTTCTCCTCCATTCGATCTCTTTGTCACCAATTCGGCTCTATGAATAATTTCTTGTGATGTCTCGAGCTCGATCCTGGGTGCCCGATTCTGATTTTGGAGTTGTGCTATTGCAGCTTGTTAAGTCTGCAACATTTCGAATATCATTCGAAGGCTAATATCGCCTTCTTCACTGCCCTGTGCGTTCTGATCAGCTATTCGAGTACCTCTACGGACGCTATTTTCATGATCGACGCCCAAATTCCCATTAATGGCAATATGGGAGCTGACGTCGATTGGTCCACGGTCGGGGCTCCATTGGGGTTGAGTAGAGGTACTCCGTTTCCTGGGGCGGGTATGTTGTCGTTCACGCCATTGAGACAGAGGCCATTGTCTGTGTGTGCGGGTGCTACTTGAGAGTTTGACATGCTTAAGACCATTCTCAACCATTTCCCCTATTTTGATTTCTTCCGAGAAGGATTTACCCACAGCGGATATCATGTTTTGAAAATAATCTGGCTCTTGAGCCTGAAGAAAGACAGTGATTAGCTCGTGGTCATCCATGGGTGGCTTAACTCTAGCTGCTTGTTCTCTCCATTTAATGGCATATTCCCTGAAACTTTCAGTTGGTTTCTTCTTCAGGTTTGAAAGGGAATTGCGGTCTGGGGCAATGTCAACGTTGTATTGGAACTGTTTGACAAAGGCCTGGGCCATGTCATCCCAGACGTACCAGCGAGATGTGTCTTGATCCATAAACCATTCAGATGCTACTCCGGTAAGGCTTTCCCCAAAATAAGCTATTAGCAATTCTTTATTTCTTCCTGCACCTTACAGGCGGCAAGTGGACATCGGGGAACATACATAGATCCTTGAAGGAAATACTCTTTTGATCTACCAACCCTTGCATGTTTTTCAACCGTTGTTCTAAGCTTTTCACTCTTTAGGTCATTTCTTCCTGTGCCATCTTTTGGGCAGGCTTCTCAACTTTTGCGGTAAGATCAAACAAGTACGAGTGGTACTCAAGAGAGTGGTACTGCTCTTGCTGGGTAGCAAATTGTGACTCATGACAAGGCTGCCCTTGGCCATTGGCCCATGCTTGACACATTTTGGTCATTTGCTATTTCAGTATTCTATTTTCCTCAACCACAGTAGACTCTTGTTGAACCCTGTGACCCTGAGTCTCTTGAGCACTTATAACAGCTTCGATGTCAGTTATCATTTTTCCTTGGATCTTGTGTTTCCAGCTTACCACAAACCGACCACCTCAACTTTCTTCACAATTCAAAACAAAACATGTTAGAATGGACTCGGTCAGTCCTTATTATTATCATTCTTCCTCTTTTCTTTTTTACCTTCTTTTTTCCCTTTTTTTTTCAAAATCATTTGATCGAACCTCATGTGGGTTGCTTACGTATCATGTGGTAACATGAATCAGATCTTGCGTAGTTCGGGAAGATCAGGGATAAAGTAAATAAACTAACTTTTTTTTTATTTTAAAATTTTTTTTATTTTATTATTTCGAAAGAAAGACTTATAAAGAAGAAAGAGAATACTTTTGGATTTTGATTTTTCTTCAACATTTTCGCAAAGAAAGACTTCTAAAGAAGAAAGATATTTTTTTCTTTTTTTTTTGAATTTCGACTTTCATTTTTGTTTTTTTTTTTGAAATTTTTTCGAAAGAAAAACTTCTAAAGAAAAAATAAAATATTTTTGAATTTTTTTTGAAATTTTATCTTTAATTTTGTGAAAGAAATGCTTCTAAAGAAAAAGAAAATATTTTTGAATTTTGAATTTTCTTTTCAATTTTTGAAAGAAGAATGAAAATATTTTTGGATTTTTGAGAGAGATTAAAAGAAAATATTTTTGTATTTTTTTCTTTAAAATTAGGGTCTAAAAGAAAGACTTTCTAAAGAATGAACTAAAGGAAAATATTTTTGGATTTTTTTTTTGAAAACTGTGGGCCGGAACCGATGAGGTTTGCCTACGTATCTCACATCCTGTGAGAATCAGACCTGCGTAGTTCGCCCAGTTTTGACATAATAAAAGACATGACACTTTTGAAACCATTCTCCTTTTCTTTTTTTTTTCTTTTTGTTTAATTTTTGGTAGAGTTTTGGCATATTTTGGACATCAGGTTTTTTTTTCAAAGGCTGGTAATTATCTCTCTCATACCTCAATTTTATTTTTCCTAATTTTCTCCCTATTCTAGCAACCGGTCAACATGCAAACCGACGCAAATAAGTGTACAAGTAGTACATTAAAATGCACCAGGATGGTCTTTTGATTCTAGGGTCCACCTATCCTAGACGGACCCAACCCCTGTGTTGAGTCCCCTAAGTCAAATGCACATGATGCAGACAAACGTTCCTACTAGGGATCCGGCATGAGGCTGAGTTATTCTAAGTTTAAAACCTGGGTATATTGTTCTAGACTTGGTGTACCCGAGCGGACAACTCGAGCCGAGGAGGGGGCTACGTACCGGGAACCAAAAGGCCATCCGGCTTTGTAACTTGTCCGAGCCTCTTTCTTATTTAAGGTATGACACTAACAGAAAAAGGGAGTCACGCCAGCGTGAACATCCCCGAAGATGAGGAGAGAAGGGTTTCGTAACAGTTTATATACAGTTCAAATAATATCAAAGCGGTAAAAAGCGGCATTTAGCACATTAGGTTCAAACATGTAAAAATCAGATAATAAATAAAGCCAACTATAACAGTTATTCTAAGCTCGAATTCTTAAACCCTGAACAAAAGTTCTGGGTTATTATCCCCAGCAGAGTCGCCAGTGGTGTCACACCTCCTTTTTCCTACCCCCGAGAGGGTATAAGGGAATTTTTTCCAATTTAAGTGACAATCGAAACGAGATTATTTCATTTAAAATCAGAGTCGCCACTTGGGATAATTTATAGTGTCCCAAGTCACCGGTTCAGATCCCGAATCGAGGAAAGATTGACTCTGTTTTATAGTCCGCGAACACAGAAATTCGAGTAAGGAATTCTGTTAACCCTGGAGAAGGTGTTAGGCATTCCCGGGTTCCGTGGTTCTAGCACGGTCGCTCAACTATTATAATTGGCCTATTTATCTGATTTGAAAACACTTTTAAACCTATGTGCATGTCACGACCCGCATTTTCCACCCTCGGAAGTCGTGATGGCGCCTACTAATACGAGCTAGGCAAGCCAATCATTTGCACAATTTACCTTTTTATCCATTTTATAATCATTAACAATTGCGAAGTAATAACATTTAACCAGCGGAATTTAACTTAAGCAGAAGAGAAAGCAATAATCTATCAGAACATGAATCCAATACAACTGTTTGAATCTCGACTACCCAGAACTGGTGTCACAGTTTCACAGACGGTCTATGAACACTACAAATAGAGGTCTGAAAGAAATAAATACAACACTGTCTCTGGAAATGCATGAAAGAAATAGGAATAGTAGATGGAAGGAGACGCCAAGGCCTACGGACGCCTGCAGGACTACCTCGGGTCGCCCGATGAACAAGAATCAGCAATCTCACTGCGGTCCGAAGTCTACAACACTGGGGTCTGCACAAAAGAGTGCAGAGTGTAGTATCAGCACAACCGACCCCATGTACTGGTAAGTGCCTAGACTAACCTCAGCGAAGTAGTGACGAGGCTAGGACCATACTACCAAATAAACATGTGCAGTTATATAATATACAGCGAAAAGTAAAACAGGAATAAGCAACTAAAGGTGGGGGGAGAAACATGTTGCGGGGGTATACCAATATTAACAGTAAATCCAGAGTAACAGTCTAAGGGCAGCTTAGAATTCACAACAAAACAAAAGAATCTAATATCCAAACTAAACATGCTTGTACCAATAATTGTTGCGTCGCGCAACCCGATCCCAATATATATAACCACACTGTTGCGGCGTGCAACCCGATCCATATCATATATCATTGTTGCGGCGTGCAACCCGATCCACATATAATATTGTTGCGGCGTTGTCACGACCCGGATTTTCCCACCATCGGAGTCGTGATGGCGCCTACTCGTGGTAGCTAGGCAAGCCAACTTATTTACCTTCCCATCACTAAGCAATTATTTTTAACAGTTTATAGCATCAATGTAGAACATGAAATTTAATAACAATAATAGCGGAAGTCTAATTCATAAGTCTGAATCAAAAAGCGGAATAGTCAACAATAGCCTCTACCCAAGATTTGGTGTCACATTACTCACGAACCACTAAGAATAAACTAAATACAAAGGTCTGAAAGAAATATAACAGCTGTCTATCTCGAAAACAATGAGGCCACAGTCAAAAGGAAAATATAAAGAAGAGACGCCGGGCCTGCGGACGCCTGCAAGGCTACCTCAGTCTCGTGAATAGGGAAGTCTGCTCCCGAACTACTGCTGCTGCTGCTCCTCAAAACCTGGACCTGTGCAAAAATGCACAAAAGTGTAGCATCAGCACAACCGACCCCATGTGCTGGTAAGTGTCTAGCCTAACCCCGGCGAAGTAGTGACGAGGCTAGACTGGACATCACATAAACCTGTGCAGTTATAAATATACAGCGGGAATCGAATATCAAGTAATTAACAACAAGGGGAGGGAGACATGCTAAGGGGAGATACAATATTAACAGCAATCCAGAGTAACAACTAAAACAGCTTAGGTTCACAATGAACAAAGAATCAATACTCAAATACAAACACATAGCCTCAATAACTGTTGCGGCGTGCAACCCGCTCCATAATTACTATTGTTGCGGCGTGCAACCCGCTCCATAATTACTATTGTTGCGGCGTGCAACCCGACCCATATTATTTATCATGTATCATTGTTGCGGCGCGCAACCCGATCCTCAATATCATTTATCATGTATCATTGTTGCGGCGCGCAACCCGATACTCAATATCATTTATCATGTACCATTGTTGCGGCGTGCAATTTCCCACCATCGGGATCGTGACAGGCGTGCAACCCAATCCAAATAAAATATTGTTGCGGCGTGCAACCCGATCCACATATAATATTGTTGCGGCGTGCAACCCGATCCACATAAAATATTGTTGCGGCGTGTAACCCGATCCACATATCATCTTGACAATCATAACGAGAGTCCCGACAATGGATCAATAAGGTCTACACTATCCCGGCAAGGGATTCGACAGCATAAGTAATTACATCCCGGCGAGGGAGAAACAGCTATAACCAAACTTGTTCCAACATCTAACTACCTCAGCTATAACCAAATTCGTTCCAACATCTAACTACCTCAGCTATAACCAAATTCGTTCCAACATCTAACTACCTCAACTATAACCAAACTCGTTCGAACACAAAGAATCATCAACCTAAGCATCCGTAATATCAATTAACAACACAATGCAAGGGAATCACAATTCAACAATAGCCCGGCAAGGGGGAAACATAATGATCTCTCCTCTTTCTCACTTTTACTTCACAATTCACTTCACAACTCGAGCCAATGCTCAAGAGGTTCAATTATCACTTATACTTTCACAATTCGTTATACAACTTGAGCCAACACTCCTCAATGTTCATAGATCACAATTCTTTCCACAAACTTTACATAACAATAGAAACCTTCACCAAGGCATAAATAATACAACAAAATCATGGAAATCACAATATATGACTCACGGTCATGCTCGACACCAACGTATAGATACTCGTCACCATGCCTATACGTCGTACTCAACAACAAACAAATAGCAAATAGGACACACCTCCTAATCTCTCAAGCTAAGGTTAGACCAAACACTTACCTCGAACTTCCACGGCCAACTCAAGCCTCAAACACCGCTTTCCCTTTCGAATTTGGCTCCAAATCAATCGTATCTAAACATAATCGACTTAATAACATCAATAAATGCTTAACAATCCAATTCCAATACTTAATTATAGTTTTCTAATCATTCTTCCCAAAAAGTCAAAAATCGACCCCGGGCCCGCTTGGTCAAAACACGAGTTTCGGACCAAAACCCGATCACCCATTCACCCACGAGCCCGAATATATAATTGGTTCCTAAATTCAACCCCAAAACGAGGTCTAAATCACAATTAATCAAAAAGCCCTAACTCTACCCAAATCCCTAATTTTCTATCCTTAAGAACATGATTTAAGCCTAGAAATCTAATGGGTGTTAATGGAAATTGAAGAAAATGAGTCTAAGATTACATACCTATGAATTGGTGGTGAAATCCCCTTTCAAAAATCGCCCAATTTGGTGTTTACATGAAGAAGTTATGAGTTTTTGGTGAAAATCCCGTAATGGCTACTGTTTTAAATGTTGGGCGACAGTGTTCATCTCGTTCGCGAGAACACTGTCGCGATCGCAAAGAGCTGCCAGTAAGTGGACTTACGCGATCGCGATTTCCTCTATTCGTTCGCGAAGGGTAACTCCCTGACCTTCACGTTCGCGGACAGCATTACGCGTTCGCATAGAAGAAAAGACGAGTCCCCAGCCCACCTCCAGTTTACACTGCGCGTTCGCGTCACACAGGTCGCGTTCGCGATGAGCAAATCCACCCCTGTCCCAATTTCCCTTTCGCAATCGCGAGTGTTACTACGCGATCGCGATGCACAAAAGATCTATGCACCTGCAGCAGCAATTCTGCAACTTTTCCTAAGTCCAAAACCTTCCGAAACACATCTGAAACACACCCGCGCCCTCGGGGCTCCTAACCAAACATACGTTCTAACTCAATAACATCATACGAACTTAACCGTGCGATCAAATCGCCAAAATAACCTCAATAGCAACGAATTAAACCCCAAAATCCATGGAATTTTTTAAAAACTTCTTAAAGCATCAAACTTTGCATTTACGGTCCGAATCATGTCAAACGGATTCCGTTTCTTACCAAACTTCACAGAGTTATCTTAAATCACATATAAGACCTGTACCGGGCGCCGGAACCAAAATACGGGCCCGATACCAACATATTCAAATCAAAATTCATTTCAAATTCCTTTAAACAATTTTCTTTAAAATTCATTTCTCGGGCTTGGGACCTCGGAATTCGATTCCTGGCATACGCCCAAGTCCCATTTTTTCCTACGGACCCTCCGGGACCGTCAAATCACGGGTCCGGGTCCGGGTCCGTTTACCCAAAACGTTGACCGAAGTCAAATTAACTCTTTTTATAGTCAAAATTTATCATTTTTTCATAGATTTTCATATTTAGGCTTTTCGGCTACGCGCCCGTACTGCGCACGCAAATTGAGGTGAAGCTAAAAGAAGTCTTTAAGGCCTCAAAACGTAAAATTCATTTTAAAAACAAGTTATGACCTTTTGGGTCATCACATCCTCCACCTCTAAAACAACCGTTCGTCCTCGAACGGACATAAGAAGGAAGTACCTGAGTCGGGGAAAGATGGGATAACGGCTCCGCATATCGGACTCGGACTCCCAGGTCGATGCCTCAGTAGGCTGACCTCTCCACTGAACACGAACAGAAGGAAAACTCTTCGACCTCAACTGACGAACCTGCCGGTCTAGAATAGCTACCGGCTCTTCCTCATAAGACAAGTCCTTGTCCAACTGGACAGTGCTAAAATCTAACACGTGGGATGGATCGCCGTGATATTTCTGAAGCATGGACACATGAAACACTGGATGCACGGCTGATAAGCTAGGCGGCAATGCAAGTCTATAAACCACCTCTCCCACTCGATCAAGAATCTCAAACGGGCCAATGAACCTAGGGCTAAGCTTGCCCTTCTTCCCAAATCTCATCACGCCCTTCATAGGCGACACTCGAAGCAATACCCGCTCACCGACCATGAAAGCCAAATCTCGAACCTTACGGTCGGCATAACTCAGCTGCCTGGACTGAGCTGTACGAAGCCTATCCTGAATGATCGTGACCTTATCTAAGGCATCCTGAACCAGATCCGTACCTAACAATCGAGTCTCTCCCGGCTCAAACCATCCAACCGGAGACCGACACCGCCTACCATATAAAGCCTCATAGGGAGCCATCTAGATACTCGACTGGTAGTTGTTGTTGTAGGCAAACTCCGCCAAAGGCAAAAACTGATCCCACGAGCCTCCAAAGTCAATGACACAAGCTCGGAGCATATCCACCAAAATCTGAATAGTCCGCTCGGACTGCCCGTCCGTTTGAGGATAAAACGCTGAGCTCAACTCAACCCGTGTGCCCAACTCTCGTTGAACCGCTCTCCAGAAATGTGAGGTAAACTGCGTACCTCGATCAGAAATGATAGACACGGGCACACCATGAAAATGAACAATCTCCCGGATATAAATCCCAGCTAACCTAAGAATAGGAGACTGCCACAGGAATGAAATGCGCTGACTTGGTCAGCCTATCAACAATAACCCACACTGCATTGAACTTCCTCTGAGTCCGTGGGAGTCCAACAACGAAGTCCATAGTGATCCGCTCCCACTTCCACTCAAGAATCTCAATCTCCTGGAACAAACCACCAGGTCGCTGATGCTCATTCTTAACCTGCTGGCAATTCAAACATCGGGCCACATATGCAACGATATCCTTCTTCATTCTCCGCCACCAATAATGCTGCCACAAATCCTGATACATCTTTGCGGCGCCCAGATTAATAGAGTACCGGGAGCTATGGGCCTCCTCTAAAATCAACTCTCGAAGTCCATCTACATTAGGCACAAAAACTTGACCCTGCAATCTCAAAACTCCATCATCACCTAAGGTAACCTGCTTGGCACCTCCGTGCTGCACCATGTCTCTAAGGACACACAAATGGGGATCATCATATTGCCAATCTCAGATACGCTCCAATAATGAAGAACGAGCGACTGTGCAAGCTAACACACGACTGGGCTCAGAAACATCCAGCCTCTCGAACTGATTGGCCAAAGCCTGAACATCCAAAGCAAGCGGTCTCTCACCGACCGGAATATAAGCGAGACTGCCCATACTGGCTGACTTCCTACTCAAAGCATCTGCCACCACATTGGCCTTTCCTAGATGATATAAGATGGTGATATCATAGTCTTTCAACAACTCCAACCACCTCCTCTGCCTCAAATTCAACTCCTTTTGCTTGAACAAATACTGAAGACTCTTGTGATCCGTGAACACCTTGCATGCCATGCCATACAGATAATGCATCCAAATCTTCAATGCGTGAACAATGGCTGCTAACTCCAAATCATGAACCGGAGAGTTCTTCTCATGAATCTTCAACTGTCGTGAAGCATAAGCAATGACCTTGCCATCCTGCATCAACACTGCACCAAGCCCAATACGAGATGCATCACAATAAACTGTATAAGGCCCTGAACCTGTGGGCAAAACCAATACCGGTGCCGTAGTCAAGCTGTCTTGAGCTTCTGAAAGCACGCCTCACACTCGTCCGGCCATCTGAACTGGGCACCCTTCTGGGTCAACCTGGTCATCGGGGCTGCGATAGATGAAAACACCTCCACAAACCGATAATAGTAGCCTGCCAATCCCAAGAAACTCTGAATCTCTGTAGCTGATGCTGGTCTAGGCCAGTTCTTGACTGCCTCAATCTTCTTCGGATCAACCTGAATACCCTCTGCTGATACAACATGACCTTGAACTACAACTGAACTCAACCAGAACTCACACTTCGAAAACTTAGCATATAACTGACTATCCCTCAAGGTCTGAAGAACCACTCTAAGATGCTGCTCGTGCTCCTTCCGGCTGCGGGAATATATCCAAATATCATCAATGAAGACTATCACGAACGAATCCAGATAAGGCCTGAACACTCGGTTCATCAAATCCATAAAAGCTGCTGGGGCATTTGTCAACCCGAATGACATCACCAAGAACTCATAATGCCCGTACCGAGTGCGGAAAGCTGTCTTGGGGACATCGGATGCCCTAATCCTCAACTGATGGTAGCCAGATCTCAAGTCAATCTTTGAAAATACCTTGGCACCCTGAAGCTGATCAAACAATTCATCGATCCTCGGCAGCGGATACTTATTCTTGATCGTAACTTTGTTCAATTGCCGGTAATCAATGCACATCCTCATTAACCCATCCTTCTTTTTAACAAACAACACCGGCGCACCTCAAGGCGAAACACTGGGTCTAATGAAACCCTTCTTAAGCAAGTCTTGCAACTGCTCCTTCAACTCTTTCAACTGAGGCGGGGCCATACGATACGGCAGAATAGAAATGGGCTAAGTGCCCGGAGCCTAACCAATGCAAAAATCAATATCCATGTCGGGTGGCATACCCGGCAGGTATGAAGGGAATACTCAGGAAACTCACGAACAACGGGCACAGAATCAATAGAAGGAACCACTAGGCATGACCAGACGCGGCGCCAAAATAAACCGAAGCTTCTCTGCTACAACCCAGAACAGTACCTGCACCTCCACCTCTAATACCACTACCTCCACCTCTAGCATCTCTACCTCCACCTCTAGCTAACTGAGCGAGCTGGACGAGTCCCTCAATGAACCTCCTCACTCTCTCTCTCTCAGTGGGAAGTATGATAAGAGCATGACGAGCCAAATCGATGATTCTGATCTCGTACTAAGTAACAGTCATAGAACCCTACTGGAGATGCTCAAACTACCTCCGATATGCCTCCCTCTGAGTGGTGGGGAGAAACTTCTCCAGAAATAGCTGAGTGAACTGCTCCCAAGTCGAAGCTGGTGATCCGGCTGGTCTAGCCAAACAATAATCTCTCCACCAAGTCTTGGCGGATCCAGATAAGCGAAAAGTGGAAAAGTCGACCCCATTGGTCTCAACTATCCCCGTGTTCCTAAGAACCTCGTGGCAGCTGTCTAGATAATCCTGGGGATCCTCAGAAGATGCACCGCTGAAAGTAGTAGTGAAGAGTTTGGTGAAGCCTATCCAACCTCCACAAAGCCTCCGAAGACATAGCTGATCTATCACCAGTCTGTGCTGTTGTTCGGCTGAAGAAGCGGTACGTGACCTCGCCATTCGCGAAGGACAAGAGTAGGGGTTTCAATTTAGCACTGAGAGAACAAAATCGCACGACAAGAAAAAATAGATGTGAAGTCTTCTTCCTAACTCTGTAGCCTCTGAGGGCTAAATACAGACGTCTCCGTACCGATCCCTCAGACTCTACTAAGCTTGTCTGTGAACTGTGAGACCCATGTAACCTAGAGCTCTGATACCAACTTGTCACGACCCGGATTTTCCACCCTCGGGAGTCGTGATGGCGCCTACTAATACGAGCTAGGCAAGCCAATTATTTGCACAATTCACCTTTTTACCCATTTTATAATCATTAACAATTGCGAAGTAATAACATTTAACCAGCGGAATTTAACTTAAGCGGAAGAGAAAGCAATAAGCTATCAGAACATGAATCTAATACAACTGTTTGAATCCCGACTACCCAGAACTGGTCACAGTTTCACAGACGGTCTATGAACACTACAAATAGAGGTCTGAAAGAAATAAATACAACACTATCTCTGGAAATGCATGAAAGAAACAGGAATAGTAGATGGAAGGAGACGCAAGGCCTACGGACGCCTGCAGGACTACCTCGGGTCGCCTGATGAACAAGAATCAGCAATCTCACTGCGGTCCGAAGTCTACAACACTGGGGTCTGCACAAAAGAGTGTAGAGTGTAGTATCAGCACAACCGACTCCATATGCTGGTAAGTGCCTAGCCTAACCTCGGCGAAGTAGTGACGAGACTAGGACCAGACTACCAAATAAACCTGTACAGTTATATAATATACAACGAAAAAGTAAAGCAGGAATAAGCAAGTAAAGGTGGGGGGGGGGGGGGAGAAACATGTTGCGGGGGTATACCAGTATTAACAGTAAATCCAGAGTAACAGTCTAAGGGCAACTTAGAATTCACAGCAAAACAAAAGAATCAAATATCCAAACTAAACACGCTTGTACTAATAATTGTTGCGGCGCGCAACCCGATCCCAATATATATAACCACATTGTTGCGGCGTGCAACCCGATCCTTATCTTTATCATTGTTGCAGCGTGCAACCCGGTCCACATATAATATTGTTGCGGCGTGCAACCCGATCCACATATAATATTATTGCGGCATGCAACCCGATCCACATATAATATTGTTGCAGCGTGCAACTCGATCCACATATAATATTGTTGCGGCGTGCAACCCGATCCACATATGATATTATTGCGGCGTGCAACCCGATCCACATATAATATTGTTGCGGTGTGCAACCCGATCCATATATAATCTTGACAATCATAATGAGAGTCCCGACAAGGGATCAATAAGGTCTACACTATCCCGGGAAGGGATTCGACAGCATAAGTAATTACGTCCCGGCGAGGGAGAAACAGCTATAACCAAACTTGTTCCAACATCTAACTACCTCAGCTATAACCAAACTCGTTCCAACATCTAACTACCTCAGCTATAACCAAACTTGTTCCAATATCTAACTACCTCAGCTATAACCAAACTTGTTCCAACACAAAGAATCATCAACCTAAGCATCCGTAATATCAATTAAGAACACAATGCAAGGGAATCACAATTCAACAGTAGCCCGGCAAGGGGGCAACATAATGATCTCTCCTCTTTCTCATTTTTACTTCACAATTCACTTCACAACTCGAGCCAATGCTCTAGGGATTCAATTATCACTTATACTTTCACAATTCGCTATACAACTTGAGCCAACGCTCCTCAATGTTCATAGATCACAATTCTTTCCACAAACTTTACATAACAATAGAAACCTTCACCAAGGCATGAATAATACAACGAAATCATGAAAATCACAATATAAGACTCACGGTTATGCTCGACACCAACATATAGATACTCGTCACCATGCCTATACGTCGTACTCAACAACAAACAAATAGCAAATAGGACACATCTCCTAATCCCTCAAGCTAAGGTTAGACCAAACACTTACCTCGAACTTCCACGGCCAACTCAAGCCTCAAACACCGCTTTCCCTTTCGAATTTGGCTCCAAATCAATCGTATCTAAATATAATCGACTTAATAACATCAATAAATGCTTAACAATCCAATTCCAATACTTAATTATAGTTTTCTAATCATTCTTCCCAAAAAGTCAAAAATTGACCCCGGGCCCGCTTGGTCAAAACACGAGGTTCGGACCAAAACCCGATCACTCATTCACCCACGAGCCCGAATATATATAATTGGTTCCAAAATTTGACCCCAAAACGAGGTCTAAATCACAATTAATCAAAAAGCCCTAACTCTACCCAAATCCCTAATTTTCTACCCTTAAGAACATGATATAGGCCTAGAAATCTAATGGGTGTTAATGGAAATTGAAGAAAATGAGTCTAAGATTACATACCTATGAATTGGTGGTTTTCCCCTTTCAAAAATCGTCCAAATTGGTGTTTAGATGAAGAAGTTATGAGTTTTTGGTGAAAATCCCGTAATGGCTACTGTTTTAAGTGTTGGGCGACATTGTTCATCGCGTTCGCGAGAACACTGTCGCGATCAAGAAGAGCTGCCAGTAAGTGGACTTACGCGATCGCGATTTCCTCTACGCGTTCGCGAAGGGTAAGCCTCCCTGACCTTCGTGTTCGCGGACAGCATTACGGGTTCGCGTAGAAGAAAAGACGAGTCCCCAGCCCATCTCCAGTTTACACTACGCGTTCGCGTCACACAGGTCGCGTTCGCGATGAGCAAATCCACCCCTGTCCCAATTTCCCTTTCGCGATCGCGAGTGTTACTACGCGATCGTGATGCACAAAAGATCTGTGCACTTACAGCAGCAATTCTGCAACTTTTCCTAAGTCCAAAACCTTCCGAAACACATCCGAAACACACCCGAGCCCTCGGGGCTCCTAACCTAACATACGTTCTAACTCAATAACATCATACGAACTTAACCGTGCGATCAAATCGCCAAAATAACTTCAATAGCAACGAATTAAACCCCAAAATCCATGGAATTTTTTCAAAACTTCATAAAGCATCAAACTTTGCATTTACGGTTCGAATCACGTCAAAGGATTCCGTTTCTTACCAAACTTCACAGAGTTATCTTAAATCACATATAAGACCTGTACCGAGCGCCGGAACCAAAATACGAGCCCTATACCAACATATTTAAATCAAAATTCATTTCAAATTCCTTTAAACAATTTTAGAAAATAATTTTATTTAAAAATTTATTTCTCGGGCTTGGGACCTCGGAATTCTTTTCCGGGCATACGCCCAAGTCCCATATTTTCCTATGGACCCTCCGGAACCGTCAAATCACGGTTCCGGGTCCGTTTACCCAAAATATTGACCGAAGTCAAATTAACTCATTTTATAGTCAAAATTTATCATTTTTTCATAGATTTTCATATTTAGGCTTTCCGGCTACGCGCCCGGACTGCGCACGCAAATGGAGGTGAAGCTAAAAGAGGTCTTTAAGGCCTCGAAACATAGAATTCATTTTAAAAACAAGTGATGATCTTTTGGGTCATCACAGTGCATTTTTTAACTGTTTAGCCGCTTTTTTATTTAAGGAATTATCTGGAACAAGTTACGATTGTCGTACACTTGTTTGTTTGATACACATTGCGAATCGTGTCACGGGAACCGTACCCACTATCTACAACATGTTTAATTATTAACATTATTAGAAGTTGTCGCCAGGTCACATAAATGTACCCCCGAATTTAGAAATTAGGTATCACAACTACGTCACGAGAACCGTACCGTAGCTATGATAATTTATTATTAATCGCGCCTGAAGCAAGCTACGATGTTCATGACTCATTTACAATTGAACCCAATTGAATCACACACAACAAATTATTCTCCAAACCTAAACTAATATTTTAACGAGCTACTTTGAAACAAAACGACGTAATACATTATACTCCAGAAATATTTCATTTTCCCATTGGAATTTGAAAACTAAAGATTAGCTAAGTTTTGGAAGAAAATCCAAAGGTTATCGTACATGGACAAAACTGTATGTGAGCATAACCCCAATACTAAAATACTAGATGCAATTAGATTACAGAAATGGATGTCTATAGGTGAATGAAGACAAAGTGCAGCAACTTTTGTGAAATCATTCAATGTGGTTTAGAGGTTTTCCGAAATTCAGTTCAATAATGACTAACCTTTTCAAAGCAGGTTTAGTTATGCAAACAAATAATCTGATAATATTGAACTCCCATAGAAATTTCTTAACTAAGTACACTGGATTCTCGAGAATCTAACAGATTTAATCAGTTATCAGGATCAAACATGCATAATTGACATAAAACAAACATCAAATGCTTTGAGCTGGAGATCAGTAAATAACACCGTGTAAGCAAATATTCAACCTTTACGCTACCAAAAATATGAGAATAGAACCAAGCACCTGATTGCTTTTCAAATATGGACCGGAAACCTTGGACGCGACAACCTCGACGGAGCCGCAAACCTGACTGGAAACCTCGATCAGTAGCTAGCGACGGCGAACTCGAACTCGACTCTCCGAGCTTCTTTCAACGTCAGTTAAGGAACCCGTTTTTACTGATTTTTGGTGACACTTTTGAGGACTGTTTAGGGTCGTTTTGAGTCTGCTTTGGAGAGTAATCTCAGCTAAGTTTCGGCTGATTTTGGTGTGCGGCTCCTTTGTATTTCTCTCTGTTGGATGTGTGCGTGCTTAGGCTGCTGAGAATGGGAAGAAGAAGGGTGTTTTCGCGTGTGTCTGTGTGACCTCTTGCGGGTGAAGTGGGGAATTGGGGGTGGAACAGTGGCGGAATGGCTTGGTGGGGAGATGGCCGTTCTTTTCTTTTTTGTATAGGTCTAGGAATTGAAAATTTGGAGTAGGGTTTCTATGATTGGGTATTTTATATGGAGGTGGGAAGGGATGATGGCCATTGGATTAGAAAGAAATAGATGGTTAGGATTAAATCTTGCACTTAAGTCGGCTAATGGGTTGGCAAGAATGGGCTAATGGGTTGGGAAGAATGAGCTAAGGGTAATTGGGTTGGACCATGTCTTTTTTGGTTTGAACGTAGGCTAAAAAGACCAAATAATACAATGTATCTATAAAAATGTAAAAATCACTCTAAATTAAAATAAACTAATATAAAACTAAATACTACGAGTAAAACTAATTTTTTTTTATTTTCAAGTGTTATAATACTAAAAATATAAATATACTAATTGACTTTAACCTAAAGATGAAAATATTTATTTTATTTTTTGTGATAAGATAAGTAAAAGAGTCAAAACTAATTGAAATAGCAATATTAGGCCTCAACTAAATATTTCTATGCTAAAATATGAAAAATCTTGGGGAGGGTGAAAAATCACATGACTACACTAGCCACAGAAACCAAACCGCATGAATAACAGATAGGAATATATAGAACTTCAATTCTAGCATATTTTCATCAAAATGACACACTCATAAAAGCTTAAAGCAAAGGTAAAATGGCAATTCTAACATGGCTAGCTTTAATCAGCCAAAGGTCAACTTCATAAATGGATGAGGGTAAGAAAGCTGCAAACAACTTATGTAACAAAGAATCAGCTTAATGCATTCTTCATTCAGAATTAATATACTCAACCAGTTTTTGATGTCATGAAACTGGAAATAATGAATTGGATCAAGGGCATGGATCTATCATTTTTCCAAGTGACCAACAAGAAACTTATAGTCGCAAATTCTTTATCTTTACTATTAGTTTCTTGCAGGATCAATAGACTCAAAATTACATACTTGCTAGAGCTGAACAGAATCTCTACCACAGTCCACACCAATAAAGCCCGAAAATAAAGCTTGTATCACTTTTAGGGTGTTAGACGTATCAGAATGCAGATATTGTTATTAGCATGAGCTGAACCAAGTATTAAGCTTCTGAATGTCTAACCATCTGTTACCGGTAACTAGTCAAAGTAAAAGAACCCGGTCACAATAAAGAGAAAGCTTATCCTTCTATGTAATATTACAAGAGCTATGCTTCTTCTATGGAGAAAAACTTTTTTACTTAAAATAACTAACTGATATTTCTGGTATGAAACAGAGAACTGGCACCAAGAACATATTCATCAGTCTTTAGACATATGACAAAACAGTGAGGCAACTAACAGGAATTTTGTATTTATGTTCAGCTATCGGCCCTCAATACTGGCTTGAGAAAGTTTTGAAGCTGATATATCAGGAACATACTCCATATGGTTCCAACTAAGGTGCTAACTTGGTAAGAGAATGAAATAAATAATAAAAAATCGGAAAAGGGCGCAATGAGTTCAGCTCGCTCCAATGCAAAATGTATAGAGCTTACGCCCGGTAAAACAAAGTATTTTCATTACAAAGTGACATTTAAAAAGGACATCCAACCTGCGAGGTTAGGAGTAGAGACAAGTCTTATATGGTAGGTTGACGGGCTAGTTTTCAACCAGCCAGCCAAGCTGTAGACCACCTCAAGACCTTCTCCATGCTTTTCAACAAATTCCTGAAGCAACCTGTTATAAATAAGCAACTAGCCTTAGCATTACAAGATGGACAAACCAAAACATACCTTACAGAAGAATTCACTAAAAGCTCTTACCTTTTTGCAGAATCTGATGACACCAAAAAATTTCGACTCAGCCACTTGTATGAGACCTGCATCCCAATAAATATAGAAGTTTAGATGGTTACTCTTTATTGTTCCTTCACCTCCCCACCCACTCCTCCTCCAACCCCATTTGATTTACTGGGTTCGTAATCTATTAGTTGTACCTCTTCAGTGGACTTCTCAAAACAAATATAGGGTCCATAAGTTATCTTCCAGATCTGCCCCTGCATCAACCCCCCCCCCCCTCCCCCCCAAATAAAAAAAAACCCAACCAGAAACAAGGGGAAAGTGAGTTATTAAGAACTGCTCCCCTTCCCCTTGAAATTCTACAACTAACTACCAGAAAACTGTCTGAACCAAAAAATATGTGCTTCCTACATTAATGAAACTTAGCTTTATTTTTATTTTACTTTTTTTCAGCATTAGCAAACAGAAAACTTTCTGACTAAAACAACTATGCTTTCTAAAACAATAAAAAATTACTCCCGTTAACCAATTTCTGTTATATCCTTTTCTTTTTAGTTTGTTCCAAGAGAATGATACTTTTCTTTTATAAAAAGTTAACTTTAAGCTTCCCATTTTACCTTAATGAGATATTTATAGCCATAAAAATTTCTATGACTTGTTTTAGAGTACAAGCTTCAAAAGTCTTACTTTCTATCTAAAACTCCATTGCATTCAAACAATGTCACATAAAGTGGGACGAAGAGAGTAGCTTTTTTTTTTCAGAATCAGCAAGCAGAAAACTTTCTAAAACAACTAAGCTTTGTAAATCAATGGAAAATAGCACTTTCTAAATTCTTTTAGTGAAATTAGCAAAAGTAAGGAGCTGATGGGATCAAAAGTCGTGTTCAACAGGTCACTTATTATGGCAATTAGAAATATGAAAATTGAAACCTTTATATGAAATTACCGAAATGATAATTTAACAGTAAAAAGAAAAAGGGAATATACTGAAACAAGCGAGAGAGTTTACCACTTGAAGTTTGTCTGATACAAGAGCTTGAATCTCATCGAGGATGCCTAGGGTTTCCATATCATCCGCCATTTTCGGGTACGTCCGGTACGGATCGGGTCAAATCTCACAGAGGAGAAACAGTATCCAAATTTCCCCCGTAAAGAGCACTCGATTTCCCGCCATTGTAAAGGACTTGGGGTTTTTATATTGGGGATAGGGATGGTTGTGCGAGGGGTGTTCATAAAAACTCGAAAAACCAAACCAAACCGAAAACCAAATCAAATCGATCAAAAAATCGATACTTTTTGATTTGGTTTGATTTTTGTTTTGAATTTTAAAAACAGAATCAAACTTGGTTTGATTTTGGTTTTAATCAGAAAAAAATCGAAAAAAATCTAACCAAACCTACTATAGGAGTAGCTATATAAAATTTATTATTACACCGATATATATATATATATATATATATATATATATTTTTATACAAAGTTTCAAAAAATTTATGGTAAACGTTAATAGTTTGCACTTTGCACTTTTACTATAGTTCTTTACTTTTACATTCTAGTTTGATTGGTATTTTTCTTTTGTTAAGTGTAAGAATCTATTTCGTGTTAAAAATAATATATTTTTGATTGAGTCCTTAAATTATTCATCACTATTTGATTCAATTATCATCAGTATATCTTGGTAAATAATAGATTTCTCAAAGGGCAATTGATTTGATAGTGTTACGTTGTAAATGTGGTCGCCGGGGTATGTGTTCGGTAGTGTATGTCTGATATTTAAGAAAAAAACGACAAATAACCGAAAAAATCGAAAACCGACAAATCCCGACATAAACCGAATCGAGAAAAAACTAACTTAATTGGTTTGGTTTGGTTCTAATATTAAAAAAACCGACTTACTTGGTTTGATTTCTTTTTTAGGAAAAACCGATCCAAACCGAACCATGAACACCCCTAGTTGTGCCTTTGGGAACTCACGTGCGCTTCACGTGCTTGGAGGTAGTCTACCCCTAGAGATTTTACAAAACTGAATTTTAATTTTGTGAATATGCAGTATTTAAACATATATGTTTGGTGTGAGTATGTAAAAATTATTTTTCAGAAAAAAGTTTGTCTTGTTATTTAACCGTCACTAGAATAGAAACTACTATTTAAAATGGGCTAACTGCCAAAAAAGATAAACAAAGAAAGTCGTGATTTTCATTTTAATGGATATTTTCTTCAAAGAAGAGAGTAATAACATCTATTCGAAATTGTCCGGGGTGGACTGTCAAAAGTGAGTGACTGTTCATCGGAACTGTTATAGTCCGAATACTCATAAGGTAGGGTCGACGCCCGCCTCCCCCCAAACTGTACTTGCAAGTTTCCCCGCAAAAAGCTCTCCACGCCTACTCTTAGAAAGAAATTTTCATAGACCTAGGCCTAATTCCATCGATGAATCATTCGAGAACGAATTTAGCGAGACTAATCTAATCTTATTCAACCTTAGATGGGAATTAGGGCGAAGCCTGGGGTGGTCTCTGCCAAACCTGTAGTATAAGGGTGCAACTGGTCAGAGGCGGATCTAGAATTTAAATTTTATGGGTTCAACTTTTAAGGTTTTGGCATTAGACTCATTATATTTTTAAAGTTATAGTTTCATATCCACTATTTTGTGGGGGATTTGCATCTATACCCGCTTTTTAGGTTACGTTTTAACTTGTGCCCGCTTTGCAAAAAAAATTGCATGCATACCCACTTTTTCGCATAACTTCAGCATACGGGGCTGAAGTAGCAAAGGCAATCACGCAAAACTTCAGCATTCTAGTAGACGGTCCTGAAGTAGCAAAGGCAGTGCTGAAGTTTTTTTGTCCTGGATAAGATGCTGAAGTTATTTAGTTCATTTGTAAAAACTTCAGCATTAAAATAGCTGAAGTTTTTTTGTCCTAGATTCATTAGTTTTGTTATAAAGCTTTTTAAAAAACTTCAGCAGAAGATGCTGAAGTTATTTAGTTCATTTGTAAATATTTCAGCAGTAAGAGGGTGTTTGGCTAAGCTTATAAGCTGATCAAACTAGCTTATAAGCACTTTTCGACTTATTTACGCGTTTGGTAAAGTTAAAAGTACTTATAAGCCAAGTGCTTATAAGTCAAAAATAAGCCAAAAGCCATAAGCTGGTCACCCCCAGCTTATGAATTTTTAGCTTATAAGCACTTTATGTTTGACCAAGATTTTTACTATTTTATCCTTAAAATATTCTTTTTTAGAACAAAACTCTTACATCGATACTCACTGCCTCAAGTATTTTTTCAACCTAAACTCCCCTTCCCCCTGCCTCTTCAAGTCTACAATTCTCATTGACTATTTAAGATAAGCAAATTCTCTATTCCTTTGCATTTTTGTATCTATGTGATGGTGTATTAATCTTTGAATTGTATGTAATGAATTAGGACATATCAAATTTTTGGTGTATTGCTTTCTAAGTGTTGTGGTGATGAAGATAGTGTTTGTTTCTCTTCAAATATTTTGTCCTATTTAGGTTTATTTTTTACTGAGAAACTTTTGTCAATTTGTTAATTATTATAACTTATGATTATATGCTTATCATAAAATAAATTAGATTTATCATAAAAGTTATCTTATCTAAGCACAATTATATTTAAAATAAAATGACAAATAGAATATTTTGTATTTGAATCAATCTGGAATCTAAAATATTGAAGAAATTACGCCCTTATAAGTGCAAACAGTTCTAAGGTTATTTAAGTCATTGTAATAGAAAAAGAGCTTATGAGCACTTTTTTATAAATTACTGCAGAAACTTATTATTAATTTTAGCACTTGTATCCAAACACGTAACTGCTTATTTATTAAATCAGTTTCAGCACTTACAAGTGCTTTTCAGCACCTAATGCTTATCAGCTACTTCAAATCAGCTAATCCAAACGGGCTCTAAATAAGCTGAAGTTTTTTCTGGATAAGCTTTTTCAAAAACTTCAGCAGAAGATGCTGAAGTTATTTAGTTCATTTGTAAAAATTTCAGCACTATATAAGCTGAAGTTTTTTGTGCTGGATAAGAATTCTTTTTGTAAGCAAGATGTCTTCTTCCAGCAGTTACTCCAACCCTCCATCCGCTTCCTGCAAATTCTTGAGAAGAAAACTCTTTTCCCTTTTCTTTTTTTATAGTGTTAATGCAAAAGATTCCACTGTTTCTAGTTGGAGTACTTGTTAAATAAATTTGATAGATTTAATCTGTATGGTTAGTTCCAGAATTTGGAATGTCAAAAGTGGACTTAAAGGAGGGGATTGTCTCTTTTTTCCAGTGACACATAGCTTGGGATATATGGAGCTTGTTTTACCAACTCTTCGCAATCAGTGGCGGAGGCAGGATCTTCACAAAGGGGTTTAAAAAAAAATTTCTGTAGCTAATGGGAATTGAATCTGTGACCTTGTGAAGGTTTTGAACCCCCTTGACCACCAAACTACACTTTTGGGTTGTGTTAAGGGGGTTAAAAACTTAATATATAGAGATAAAAACCAATATATACAGTATAATTTTTCGGCGAAGGGTTTGCGCCCCCTAAATCCGCCCCTCGCAATATCATACTTTTCACTTTTCTCAGTACCATCAATGCTGACTTAATGCGATACGCCAGTTATGAATCAGGAGGAGGAACAGGTACACTAATTGGTCAAACATATGGAATGGTGGTAGTATTAGAGAAATAATCATACTGCCTTTTAGTTGTTAATAGAAGAAGAAGAAAAAGAAAACTAAGGAGGAGAAGGAGGAGGAGAAAAGGGCTGAAGTTGTTTAAAAACTGGGTACAAGTTAAACTTTTTTAAATAATGGGTATAGGTTAGGGCGACCAAATAGGACGTCCCGTTCAATTTTTACATATTTTGTGCAATTTTAGATAATTTTTAAATATGAATCTTTACTCTGCGTCGAAAATTAAGGATTCAATTGAACCGATGATTGAACCGCACCTAAAACTGGTAAAGTGGGACAAACTCAACGGGTAATTATGTATTTTTCGTTTAGTAAAACGAATCGATAGACTGCCTTCAATTCTTGTGTAAAAGGATAATTTCGCATGTTGATTCCAAAAACACCTAACTAAACCCACTTGACATATTATGTATTTGACATAAATTATTTATTGCTCATCTCATTTTGAATTTAAACTTCTGGTCTAAATCATCATTTTCTTCAACTCGAAATTCATCATTTCGCTGTTATCTACAGCTATTATTAAATTATTAATTTTTACGTAGCCACTTAGTATAATCTCTCATGTGCAGATACTTAAACATGTAACGATATTATTTAAACAAGAATAAGGAATATCGAGGAGTTATTGATATTCTTCAAAAGTAAAAGTACACTGAAGTATATGAAGCTGAAATTGTATTGAAAAAAGTATTACCCAAATTAAGTGGTGAAATTCTTCCTCTGGGATACAAATGAATCCAATTAACGCATCTTGTTCGTTTCGTTGCACTAAAGCTAATTTGGTTTGATTCTCATGTTACAATTTATGTGGCGGTGCTTGTACGATATTTAAGAAAAAAATAACAACTTCTAAAACTTATAGTCTAAAATATGTCAAAAAAATTTGTAGCTGTTAAAACATGTCATTAAAGTGAATTTTTTTTTTAAAAAAAAAAAAATTGGTTCCAAATATAAAAATTGTCCTTTTTTGGTACAAACTAATAAGGAAAAAATTAAATTGGTTCCAAATATAAAAAAATTGTCCATCATCAGTTGTAAAGTTTACAATAGCAAGTTATTTTTACCTGTTGAAGCAAATAACCTGCGTTATTTTCAAGATTACAAATCTCACTATTTTATGGAAACTTACCTGTAATTATTCTTTGGATGACTTGATAGTCTAAAACCTTTTTTTTACATTGAGGGGTCATTTGGTAGGAGGTATTAGAAAAAATAATGCAAGCATTAGTGTTGTGTATTACTAATATCTTGTTTGGTACATTTTTTCAACATGTGTATAACTAATGCTTGTATTAGTTATACATCATACTTGTATTATCCTGTGTATAAGTAATGCATACAAAATCATGACATAGTAATACTATGGCTATTAATGCATGCATTAGTATGGTTAAAGACAAAATTATCCTTAAAGGTAGAGAATATGTATGTTATTTTTGTAAATAATATTTTTCTTAAAAGTTATGCAATGCATTACAATTTTTAATACACCACACCAAACAGTAGATAAGAAATAATATATGTATAACTAATGATTGCATTACTAATACACCTTATTCCGCACTATTCTTATACACCCTACCAAACGACCCCTGACAGTGTAAAACTTTCAAGAAAATACAGATAAAAACCGAAAGCCAAATGGAATATCTAACATAAGTAGTAAGATCAACATGAATCAATCATCTTAAGCTTTACACAATCATGATCTCAAAAAGTACAAGTATTATCATGAAGTGATCACAATCTCCACTGATGAAGACGGAGAAAGAGAATTAAATCTTGTACTGATAACAAATAATCAACTACACTAAGCCAGTTGTCTATCATCAAAATTAGAATTACCATAGATCTCTTCACATATTATAAAACTGCATTTTGACATAGTTGTTAAGAAACTAAAACGTATAATTACATGAATGTATCTCTCACATACTGTATTCCGCGCGCTCATGGTTGCTTTAGAAAAATATACTAGCTTAGATGTCAACTACTGTGCAACTTAGGCCAGAAATAATAAAACTCTTTCTTACTTCCGATAGAAAAAATTTCCTCATTAGAGTTTGTTTACTTGGCCAAATACTATCACAAGAGTCCATATGCCACCAATTATAACAGTTGAGACTTCTCAATTTAAGTGCCTTTTGATAAAGTTAAACCATCTCTATCTTCATTACCTTGGAGATGATCATTGTTAAAAGTTCAAAACCCAAGCAGATGAGACTTTCTGCAATATCAGGAAATCATTTTCAAACAACTTCGGACATGCAGGGAATTTTACACGTGCAGAAAAATGCAGCAGTGGTAGCATAACTAGATGCAAGTGTACCAATTCTGGGAAATGTTCTATAATATTAATAGCTAATGAGTAGACAGCATTTTGGACATTCTGTCCATTTTCTTCTTTTACCGCATTACCGTCTCGACCGAGGATCTTCTTGTGTCAAGTGGGTTCAAAACTTCAAATGCTCCCTCTTATCCTATTTTGCCTTGTTTTGAACAAAATTTAGTGATGTGTACAGTACTAATTTTTGACGAAGCAGGTTCAACTGAACCCGCTTAGTAATACGTGGGTCCGCCCCTGTTCACAATTAGATGAATGTCATTCACTGAATTGTTCTTAGCATAAGAATATCACATATTCAGTTCATTGAGAGAACTCACCAATCAGATGAAATGCTTATTCTAAGTAGAAGGTAAAAGAATACTGAGAAACTGTATTCAAAAACCCTTAACCTTCTATTTTAACAAATAATCTATACCTTTACATAAACATTACAAGAAAAAAAAATATCTTCCCAAATTTTGGGAGCTATTTCTGTATTACAATCAATGAAGTGCAATAACCTATGACTTTTCTAACAACTTCCTAATAGGTCCACTGCTTTTGAGGTAGCAGCATCAAAGGATGCTATTCCTTCTTACCTCGTGCAACATCAACCAGATATCTATTCAGATGCTGGCCAAATATCTTGGTAGAGAATGACTCAGTGACGTGTTCATGAGCATCTTGCCCCATTTTCTCTGCCATGTGAGGATCCTGAATAAGATTAGCCATTGCTAAAGAGAACTCCCGTGGGCTAGGGTCACAGAGGAAGCCGGTCACTCCATGCTTTACTGACTCCACCGGACCCCCACTGTTGCAGGCAATAACAGGTTTGTAGGCTGCCATTGCTTCCAGAGGAACAATGCCAAAATGCTCATCCTACTCTTCCCAAAAAGAAAAAAATGTTAGCCCGCTTTCTAGGTAAAAAGAAAAAAGAGAAAAGGCGCGAAAATGCTCTTCCTAACATCAATCAACTATGATGGTAAAAGGATATCCTACTCTAAAGAGAGAGAGAGATGTTCATCCGACAAGTCAGTCTATCAAGAAAACAATGGTGTTTTTTTCCTGGTTTGAAGAGATGTCAAAATTAGACGTACCTTTGGTGTATAAAGAACACATAGGCATTGGGCAAGCAGTGCGTTTCTTTCTGCAGTAGAGCAAGATGTAATGAATCTGACCCGCTGAGAAACACCTTCTCTTTCTGCCAACTTTTTCAGTTCTTCCAGATACTCGACATTCTCTCTGAGGCGATTATCAAAGCCACCTGAAATAAGAAGCAGGAAGAACTCCATTAACTTAACATGACTGATTTTATTTGAGCATATATTCCGCCACTTATGGTGGACAACAGGTATGTTGGAATTCGTATAATGAAGCATACTTCGAATCCATGTCTAAGGCGCTGAAGGCATATCACAGCTTTATCAAAACTTTAAGTGTAACAAAGCAATTTAGGAACTTTAACTCAGAGAAAATAAGGCTTATTTTCTCCAGCTAACTTCGATAACTTAGTAACATCTCAATAATCACCACAAAGAAAATATATATAAATGATAATATCTTATTGGCTCTCCATGAACACTGCATACCTCTAACAGAACACAAGAATTTAACTAATATACTAGATATCAAAAGTAGAATGGGCCTTCTGAGTCTTTTAAGAATGCAAATCAACCATACCAGATAAATAACAGTATACCACCATCAAATAAAAGATATGAGAAGCAAAACAGAATACAAGAAATTGCCAACTGAAGAACTGAATAAACTTGCCTGCAACAGTCAAGGAAACATCATCTATGTTAACTCCTTGGCGATCATGCATTCCATGGGTGTGAAGCATGGCAAAGGCAGATATCGCCAATTCTATGTTCTTTTTCCTCTCAAATCGATTGATGGATAGAAAATGCAACCTAAAACAAACGAACAATTGAAGTTATACTAACATCTGATGTATTATTTGTGTTTGTTTGCAAACCTCCCTCTTCCCCTTTCTTTTTATAGAGGGGAAAGTGCATGGAAGGGATTGTTTCGTGTTATTGTAATCAAACCTAGAACTAGAAGGTACCAAGAGACAGAAACATGTGTTTACTTGGTATCATTAGGTTTCTCAAAACTGATCCACATTGACTGCTGGGTATAAAACAGCTGGTTTAATCCCACGTGCATCTAGATTCTTGAAGGTCTTCGCAAAAGTAGATGCAGTAAACCTGCTGTTAACCAGGATCAAATCTGCCATTCCTATAGCTTGGCCAAGCAATTGAACAAGAAGCAGATGTTTGAACAGATAAGGGAAAAAGTAAAACATTGACAAATGAGAAAAAAAACACCAATGATAAAAGACAGACTGTTATGAAATACCTGTTGTTATTTCTTCTATGAAGTCAATAGGTTTCCGGTATATCCTCCTAAGAGCAATTGTATGTTGCGCCAGTAAGAGATCTGGAAAATGGCAGTAGAATACAACCTGCATGAGGTATAAATTTCATATATCTCTATGATCATATCTTAATAGTTGAATTTATCAGAGCATCCAAATGCCTTTGCAGTCTTCTTTAACTTCAATAGTGGAATGACAACAGAGACCTGATCTGCTAGTATTACATCAAATGAAGGCCACATAAGCAACAAGCAGAGAGCAACAAACAAGCACCGCAAGTATGCACATACTGCATGAAGCCGATAGAAGATATGACGGGGAAGGAAAGCACCATATACTGTAACATCAAAGACACCTGTAAAGTGTGGAATGTGTATTTACATCAGTCAAGTAAGGACATACTTGATGTTTCTTTGGCATATGACTGGAGCACAGAAAGTAAGAATTCTGACCAGACAGAGTCTCTTCAAAACATCGATTTTTATCATGGTGTGCAGTAAAAATATGAACTTTGTGCGCCAACGAAGCAAGTTCCATAGCAGCATCAACAACTAGCCTTTCAGCTCCACCTAAACATCATAAAATGTCAGACACATGAGTGGAAGAAAGGAGAAATGCTACATACATTATAAAATAAACTTCTGTTATCCCATAGATCTGCGCATTGCATAAAATATATCATCTGAGAATTATGCTCACAAGCATCTGACTGACACAATGTGCACACGTAATTATTGAGCATGACCACAAGCATACAGGAGATATTTGTATATGCAGCTGATTTGTGTCTTGACTAATCCTAGAAGGCAGAAGGCCTAACAAGTTATGATGAAGCCTATCAACACGAACAGGAGCAAATTTGCAGCCATCTTAAGTGCAGAATCATGCATCTCTCACTCTCTCCTTGAATCATGCGTCTCTTATTGTCAATAAACTGTAAAAGACCAATCTTAATGCAATTTCCTTTTCTTTCTTTATTTTCAAGATATATTATAAATTTAAATTTGTGTATCCACAGAAAAAAAGCCTAAGAACTTTCTTTCAGGGAATTGAGGTGGATAATTAAAGAGCCAATACTAGAAATTATTTTGTTTCATCAAACTCATGTCCACCTACTCTTTTGTACGAAAGAGAAAACTAAAAGCGACAAATTAAATCAGATTAGTCATTCGAACTGTAAGATTATAAGATGAGAGAAGACTCAAGCTTCTGATAGCTCAGCATTTAACCATCTCTTAGCCGCTCCTTTTTACCGATTTGATCAACCGTCCTCAAGAACCAACTGATTGTGAACACATAAAATACTAAAAAGTCGATGAGTGTTTAATGTAATGGGAAGAGAGTAGGTTAGTTGCATATCAACAGCCTAAGCATCTGTCATGCATGCTAAAATGATAAAATTGCTAAATAACCTAACAAGAAAATGTTGTCCCCAGATACGTTAAGCACCTCTATTGCTCTCATCTAAACAGACTTGACTTGATTTCTACGGAAAAATCGTGCAGCAAACCAAGTAACCAACGAAAAAGATTTTTAAAAGAAATTGCATGAAAGACAGGAAGTTACCAAGCCACATAAAACACTCTTTTGTTTATATTATGAGAGGAATTATCCGGGAATTCGTGGAAATTGTTCCATCAATAGTGAGTCATCCAAAGGCCTCTAGACAACTCAAAAACACAATGACCAATCCATACAAAAAGCTTTCTAATAGTATATATCATCACACTGTACAAAAATCATTCTTTCAGCAGGTCGATTAACCCAAATAATTTAATGGGGATGATGTAAATTACTACCACCTCCTCCCTTCAACTATCTTCCTTATCAATAAACCCATCAGTTACAATTCAATCCAAAACTAGTTGAAGGCGCCTATATAAATCCTACTGATCTTAGCCAAAAGCTCGAGAACAGACGTATTCTCTATGTAAATCATCTATACCCCAGAGGCAGATCCAAGATTTGAACTTTATAGGTTATAGTTCGATATTTTACCACAGCCCATTCGATCAACTGAATTTGAATTCTATTATTTGTACTTATTTAATGGATTTTTAAACACATATACAGAGTTTGAGCCAAAGTTATCCAAAGCCATAACTTGTATGCTAGGCCCGCCCCTGTCTATACCTATTCCGCTTTATTCACTAAGCAACATCCTGACAAATTCACTAGTTAAAGGATTCATATATGATTTTTCTAAGACTAGAAGTCAACCAACCCCCCCCCCCCAACCCCCACACACACGCAAAAAAAAAAAGACATTGGAGAAAAGGTAGATTTGGAATTCATGATCTTCTCCCACATATAAATCATTTTGATCGGTGAAGCAAATGATTCAACAAAATGCAATTACAAAAAGGTCTATCAAGAAATTTAAATATGTAAATTGATAACTACCGATTCCGAGATCGGGATGGATTATGGCTATATTCATCCTCGAGCTGCTCCCTTTCTTCTCCGTTGCTTTTTCTAAGAGAAAAAAAATCGGGAAACTTACACAAATATCCCAAATAAATTTCAACTTACCAACCTCTAGTCATTAGTCATACACTTATCAAAACTAGCCAACAAAAATTGAAAAACTATTATAAATAGAATTGTATTTATGATGAATGTCTATATTTAGAGAGATTCTAGGGTTCATTGCTTGGTGGCTAAGTCACCCTCTCCCTATAAATAGAGGCTTCTATTCCCATTGTAATTCATCCCAAATCAATAAGAATTTTCTCTCCCAACTTTTCTTTGCAATACTATTCTTCTTCTTTTATAGAAGCTCTGGGATTGAGCATAATGGCTGTCAATTGTTCCATGAACTTCCTTCATGATTAAATTCTGGATTTAAGGTAAGTATTTTATTTTATTTTTCTCTTTTAAATTCTTAAAAAATTCTACAATTTGATTTTATATACAAGCAAAGACAACAAAGTTTGATTATAACTCTAATGGAGTTTGTAAGAAATTATAACCACCTGAAGTGGTAAAATTTCTATGCCCGCCATGATCAAATTCATGTATGATTGTGGGCAAAGAATTGAAAACCCGTCCCATTGAATTTGCTCCATTCTCACTCCCTTAAGAGAATGTGATAGCAATATGTGATAAGTCTCAAAGAAGACAAAATTATTACTATGAATGTATCAATGGATATGGACGCGGCAATAGACGAAATTATAATCGTCATCATTTGTGGCAATGAGAATAATAAGGATTCTCAAAATAATCCTTCACTCTGTGAAAGTAATATTTGTCATCGATTTGACATGGGATTTTATAAAGCACATATAGATGATTATGGTCCATTCATGATGTGAATGTGACAACATCTGATTTATGAATACATATTCATTCTTCAAAGAATATGAACGTGCTAGTGGTAGTGAATATACCACACTCACCTCTAGAAGGAGGTTTGAGATGATATAAGAAAATAATGTCATTATTATGGCATGAATGGTCATTGGTCACGTACCTATTGTACGCCAAAATATTTTGGCATTGTGATTGTTAAAAGACAACGGTAATGCAAGAAACAGATCTTGTATATAAATTTTTGACCTATAACCCATAAATGGTATTCTCTTTGAAAGAGATATTCACCATATGGATGTTGATGAATATGTGGTACTACAAAATTAATTGAGAACTCTGCAAGAGCCAATTATACTGTTTTGGAGAAACACAATTAATTACCAATAAGGTATTGTGTTGTAGTAAGTCTCAAAGAAACTTATTCAGTTTCCAAAGTATACGCGAAAGCGGTTGATTATATTGAGACTATAAATAAAGGAAAGATTTAATATCTTCTATTACTACAACTTGTAGCGGGGTAATATGTATGTGAAAAGCTACCCGCTTTATTCTCCAATTTGTACTACATAAACAAAAGAATACCACAATGAAGTGGATATTTATTGATATAAAAACCCATATCATAATAAACTTGGAGTTTATTCATAATTGCACACATCATGGTGTAAACCTGAAGTTTATCAATATCGATAATTTATCCAGTTGGCGTAATTGGTTTAGCCATGTTAATTCAAGTATGATGTGCAAAAATAAAGAAAATTCACATGGGTAATATTAAAGAACTAGAAAGTTCTTTACGAATTCTCTTACATTGCTTGTTCTCATTAATTAATATACCAATTAAAATTGGGATTGAATCCCATGAATGCTGGAAATATCAAAGGTGAATATGGGCCCATTCACCTGCCATGTATACCACATAAGTTGCATCTATGAGATGGTTACATGTGCAATTATTAATAACCCGCAACATGGTGTTTGTGAGGTAACTTGCTCAATAATTTAATATAGAGCATAATTTCCAGATTTTTTATTCAAGAAGTTCATCTTGATAAGTTGGTTTACATCACAGTTCGTTTAGCAAAATGATTTATTAAGTGCCTCTACTTAATAGCTAAACTATTGCTTATGAGAACAAACTTTTGTATATCAGTTTGATATACGTTATATACCAAAGTATATTATTTTCTCCCCTCACAAGTGGTTCAGGGTCAGGAACCAAATAATTCCATCTTATTATTATTGATGTGCGGTGTATATTTTGATTAACACCATAACACACAAAGGTGGATTCTCAAAATTGAGGAAACAAGTTAGTTTTTCTAACATGAGGGGGAGACAAGATACAACAGTTGAGAAAAAGTTACATGAAATGAATTATCATTTATACATCTAGATCCCCGAATAAAATAATATGAACCTGAAGTTTATAAAAGGATAATTCATGTGCAATTTATTGCAAAGCATGCCAGGCGCATTTGCTGACCTAAAGAAAGTAACAATCCCTGAAGGATTTAAATTGCTTAAAGCATATATAATTCTTGGTCCTGAAGTACCATATCCTAAATGCAATTTGTGCACATATGTATCTTGCTATAACTATAGGCATGATAATATGATAGCAAGAGTTTCCACCTCTATGTGAAGATATTGAAATGATGATTCCAACAAGATCATATGAAGACAATACATCTATTAGGGATGATGATTTCAAGGTGAAACAAATATGTTCAAGTTAATATGGCTGATTTGTTTATCAAATATCTACCAAAGATCTTTTGAAGATGGTGCACAAGATTAGAATGCAAATGCTTAAAGATGTGAATTGATGCTCTCATCAAGGGGAGTTAATACGCGTTGTACTCTTTTTCCCTTACAAGGTTTTGTCCCACTGGATTTTCCTTGCAAGGTTTTTAACGAGGCAACCAAAAGGCGTATTGTTAGATATGTGTATTCTTTTTCCTTCTCTAGAATTTTTTCCACTGAGTTTTATTTTAGTTAAGGTTTTAACGAGGCACATTATCTGTTGAATAGACATTCAAGGGGGAGTGTTATAAATAGAATTGTATTTATGGTGAATGTCTATATTTAGAGAGATTCTAGGGTTCATTGCTTGGTGGCTAAGTCACCCTCTCCCTATAAATAGAGGTTTCTATTCCCATTGTAATTCATCCCAAATCAATAAGAATTCTCTCTCCCAACTTTTCTTTGCAATACTATTCTTCTTCTTTATTATTTTATAACAAAAACCAAATAATAGGGTTCTTTCTCTCAAAGAATCACATGCAAAAATCACCTTTCATATTTTTAAGCGTGATTAGCAACATTAGATACAAGACGGAAAGGAAATTTCATGGACGGGGTAGCAAATAAGTTGATGAAATACAAAAATCTATACAATATTCCAAAAATCTAAATAAAAAAGGAACTTTTTCAATGGGTATAGTTGAAATTCATTGAAAATATATAGATAAGTCAATATACAAAATTTGAGGAAGATTGGAGGTGATTTGGACTGGTTTTGTATCAAAATTCGTAATTAAATCGAGTTCAATAAAGTCTTCTGCGACACATGTATCAAACATGTATCACGCATGTATCACACACACAGGTATACATGGATATACATGTGATACACAATTGATACAAATATGATACATATGTGATACACAAATGATACACAGTGTGATACACATATCATTTTTTTTCATGTTCAGCTTTTACTTCGAATTTTCAATTCAAACCACCTCAAAACTTCACCAAATCATCCCAAAACTGAGATTCAAGCTCCTTAAGTTGTGCCGAATCTATTCTAATAACACCCGCTCAAAACAAAGCAAAAATTTGATATTTTTTGCTACAAATAGCTAATTGGCTAATTTGGCTAATATTAGTAATATTTTATCAATTGACCAATTTTTGTAATGAGCTACTTATAAATGGACATAGCTGGTAATTTCCCCAAAAAAATATGCAGATGTTGGAAAAAGAAAAACAGAGGTAAAAGAGAACGTGTCAGTTTTAATTTTTAGGTCCACCACTTAATATGGGCTAAATAGCCCAATAAAGCCCACTTTAAAAGCCCAAAACTTATTACTTTATTACTTAGTTTTATAATTTCAATTTATTGTTTGCTAATTAATTATTTTAATTCTTTATATAATAATCATTTGTTATTTGTAAATTTTCTGTTTTCAGTTTTGTGGACGATTTAGGTTCCTTATTAATTACTTTATATATCTATATTTACAAGTTATATACAAAACCATTAAAAAAGAAAAAAAATTCAAGATCCCTTAATTTTAGCATGTCAGTTACACGATACCCACCCTCATTTCCAATAACTCCCCCTATATTTAAGATTCTGTTTCTTTTTTTTCTCTTTCTTAATAATCACCCAAAATCTCTCTTTTATTTTTATAACCCCCCCCCCCCCCCCCCCCCC
>NW_017672081.1:105373-123049 GCF_001879085.1 Nicotiana attenuata
CTCCAAAAGAAAATCCAATTTTTTTCCTTTTCCAAAGGTTTTCAAACCCAATTTCTCTCTTTCTTGCTAATCACCCAAAATTTCTATTTCTTACTGATACAATGCAGACGAAATTTAGAATATTGCTCTAGAATCAAGTTGTGCGTAAGTTTTGAATCTTGTTTTCTTTCTTTCTAAAATCTTTATTGTATGTGACTTGTATATGATACATCAATACCCAAAATAATACTCGATACAATACTAATATAATTATAATACGATTATATTAAATTTTTAGTGTAGAGTTGTGATTGAAACTTGAAGAAGATGAAGATCATAATTGTATCACAATTTTTCAGACATGTATCACGATTGTATTATATTTGTTTATGTATCATAATTGTTGCAGGAATTGTATTATAAATATATGATAATTATATATTATTGTATATTGTTACGAGCAGTTGTTTGAGTTCGTCACGAATTTCACATTTTATATCACACGTATGATAATTGTATATTAATTTATTAGTATTGTATCAGGTATTATTTTGGGTATTAATATACCAGATACAAGTTAGATACAATTGTGACATAAGAATGATACAACTATATTTTAGGCATCGATGTATCTGATACAATTCAAATACAATTATGATACAATTATTGTACAATTTTTGAATATTTTTAATAGTATAAAGCTGCCGGCAATGGTGGGAAGAGAGAAGATGGAGATTCTAGGCGCAGATTAAGAGATTTTGATGTAAAAAAGCACGAGAGAGAGAGAGAGAGAGGAGTGAGAAAAAAAAAGGAAAGGATGTAATTGAATCCCTTAATTGAAGGTACTAATAATGGGGTGAGAGCCTTTTAAGGAGCAATGTATACAGTTTGTAAGAAAAACCTAGATACTTATTGAAAATTACGAAACATAGAGAATATATATAAATAAATTTCTAATATAGTATAGCTAAATAAAATTCCCAATTTGAATGTGAGATTTTAGAAAAGCCATCAGATTTGGTGCAAAAATAGCCAACATATATTTTGGATGTCAATTGATGGCTATTTTCGCAACTAGAACGTTCGCATTTTAGATTCATATAAAAAAACGGCGGAATAGTCCTTCACCTAAGTATTCGAGAAAATTTGTGAGAGGCAAGTAATTTTCAACATCATTTTGGATAATATCATGTTTCCAATTTTTTAGAGAACTGAATTAATAGTCATCGTAATGTATAACAACATTAAATAAATTAAACTACACATATGTGGTTGTGTTATGGTAGTTGTATTTTTAAATTTTTTTAACGATACAATTATCACGCTTCTGTTCAAATTTCCAAACAACTTGAGATCGGTTATAGGTATTCTTTATAGCCTTTACAACACCAATAAACTCGGAACAACTTTTCTCTCTCTCCTCTCCAACGACTAATAACGTAAACTTCCTCAGAAGCACGTTTTTCTCACGCTCCACCTAATGGAGCCGCCGGAAGGCCCTCTTCCGGCGAATAAACATGGGGGGAATACCCCACCAGCAGCCACGAAGCTTAGCAACGAAACAATTGAAGGAAAACAATCTTATGCTACAAGGGTCATTGCTCCTTCATCTTCAACATCGAACCCTACCCGACCGGAAAAAGACAGTCATCGCTAGACAAATGACGCACAACGGGATACCAGCTGTGATATTCAAGGCCAAAGATTATTATGGCATTATGGTAGAATCCTGTAAGTACACTATTGTGGGACGATTTGTTAAACCCCGTCCCTAAATCGATAGACTTAGGTCTAGATTCAAAGAATTGATCACTTTGAAGGGTGCTGCTAAAATTGGTGACTACGACAAGTACAATGTTTTTATCGATCTTTACAATGAAGACGATTTCAAAACTGTGTGGTTTAAGAGGGTGATTGAAATCGAGGGTATGCAAATGTGGCTTCAAAATTGGTCACCATATTTCAAACCGGAGGAGGACCTCCCTATCGCTCCGGCATGGGTCCTGCTACCGGGTCTTCCTTTTCACATGCATGACTGGCATTATATCAAACAACTCTTGAGATTTGTTGGTACACCGCTAGCCTTAGATGCAGCTACGTTAGGGAGAACTAGGCCGAGTATGGCAAAAATTAGAGTTGAGGTTGATTTGTTAAAATCACTACCTGACTCTGTTTTTGTTGGGCAAGAAGATGATGAATCTCCTCTAAAAGGCTATACTCAAAAACTGGAATACGAGGGTGTTCCTAAATACTGCAAACACTGCAGAAAATTAGGACACAATATGATCAATTCCAGAGCATTGGAGAAGAAATATGTTGCATCCAGTGAAGAAAAACAAAATCCCACTAAAGAGACCACTCAGAACAAACAGGATGAGGAGAGGGGCACTCGAAATGGCAGTATCAAGCTAAATGAGACTATTGATACATTGGTAAAATCAGGAAAGGAGAAGGAAGATGCACTCATAGGTCAATCACAGAAAATCAGTAAAGCACAAGTCATCAAAAACAGTAAAGAAAAGGGAAAAATTCAAGAAAGTGAAGAGAACAACAACACATTCACTCTCAAAGAGCTAGAAAAACCTCATGAAACACAAAATCAGCATCAGGTAAAGCAAAGGAATAATGAAAAAAAGAGTGGAAAAAAGAAACCAAAAAAGATGCCCAAAAAGAAAAACAAAGAGCATTTAAGACTATCTCCAGAAAGTACAAAGAGAAACAAAAGAAGGAAGGAGTTAACAATGGTAACAACTCTAAGAAGACCAAGAGAGATGGGCAGAGTGCCCAATTTTCAGTCACAAACAAGAATGATAACAAAGAAGAAATAGAGACAGAGAACAAAGAGCAACAAAAGGGAGTGTCAACAGAAGAAACTCATGTTAGTAACACAGTGGAAGTGCAGAAAGAGAATGATACTCATTATAGGGATACTAACAGAAAACAAGACCATCAAGAAGAGGATTCTAAGGTTGCTGAAATAGTTAGTTCTCCTAGTCTACCTTCAGTTATCAAGAACTAGGAAGGAATTAATATTTTTGTGGAACTGATGTGTGGCAGTAATCCAAAACAGACAAGTAATGCCAATCCTGAGGTAAATGGTGAATTCGGGAAGAATAATCCTGCAAATGGCGATACTCAGAATAAGGAAACAAGGAACAAGGGTACTACTGAGAACTATACTGAAGAACTTGTGGAGGAAAACTTCAACACTCACAGCATGATGAACAATCAACAATGTAGAGAAAGGAGACTTCAGAGACATGTCAATCTCTTAAGGATTATCTCTGAAGATTCCAGATCCAACAGAAACAATATTCCCAATGACCCTAATGATCCTGACTACATACAAATACAAGGAAGCCTGGATGATGTTTCATCTAGAGGAAGAAGCAGAATCAAGAAAAAAAAAAAGAAACAACAGACCTAAGTCCATATCCAAATCCAAAAGAAATGGAAAGGGACACAGACATAGTGCCCCACCCCCATCTATTCCATGTTCAGTGCAATCTTTTGGAATATTAGGGGTATAAGGGCTCAGAAATCTTACTTTAGACTCAAAAACCTTGTCAACTTTAATAAAGTGGCTTTTGTTGCTATATATGAACCATTTATGAATATGAACAAGATTGAAGGCTAAAAAAGATACTTGGGATTCCAACACTGTATGACTAACTCCAATGGTCAAATATGGTGTTTCTGGAATGGCTTGGAACATACCATTTGTATTGCTAACACTGATCAATAACTCACATTAAACATGAAAGATACTCCCAGTGAGAGTGGTACCTTTGTGAAAGTTGTGTATGCTAAATGCACCCCCGTGGAAAGAGAAGACCTTTGGGATAGTATTGGCAACCTCCATAATCAAATCAGGGGTCCTTGGTGTATGGGAGGTGATAACTAGGGATTATGATGCATTTTACACTCCTTCTTGCTTAAGTTTTGATTAGAAATGTGTACAAAATAGTCCCAAAGGCTCACAAGTTGTGTTTGATTGCAGGTTTGATCAACAAGGTGACAAGGTGTCAAAAACCAACTCAAAAAGGAGTGAAACTTGCACAAGTATCAAGGCAAGACCAAGCTCAGTCAAACAGGGCCAGTGCGGCCGCACACCATTTTGTGCGGTCTGTAAAGATGAATATCAGAGAGTATGCTTCTCAGTCAGCCAGGCAATGCGGCCGCAAAGGATTTAGTGCGGACCGCAGTGATTTCATTGCGGCCGCACTCGATTTCGTGCGGTCCGCAGAGCTCAAGTTCAGAGAGGTGACATATTGGAGGAACTGGCCAATGCGGTCCGCGGTCCATTTTGTGCGGACCGCAGTAGAAGCCACCGCGGCCGCGGTGCATTTTGTGCGATCCGCGGTGGCCAACTTCAGAGAGTAGAATAGTCAAGCCAAGAGCCTTAGTGCGGTCGCACTCGATTTTGTGCGGTCCGCACTAGCCCCGCATGGGTATTTTTGTCCAGAATTTTCAGCCTAGTATAAATAGTTTCTTTTCTCATTTTTAGGTCAGCAGATAGATTTTGGGACAGAGCTGCGCTCGTGACTTCTTCTCTTTTGCTATTTTGAGTAATTTTAGCTTAATTTCAACATTGAATCTTCAAGTTTTATCTAGTAATTAATTATTATGGGCTTTTCTTCATCTATTTCTTTCTTTTCTTCTATAATTATGAGTAGCTAGACCCATTAGCTAGGGTTGTGGCTCAACCCTAGTGTGAGTAATTGATGGGTCTTGTGTTTTGATGCTTGATTGTCTTTGGGTGTTTGACATTTGGACTAATTTAGGGTTTTAATATTGAATTAGTGGTTGCAAATACTAGTTTATGCCTAGTAGACTTTGGCTCTTCTTGAGAAAAAGAGCCTAAGTCCCTGAAATTGGTCCAACAAGGAATTCGGGCGTATTCAACAGATTGATAGCCCCAATTAAAGGGTTAAACTTAGAGATAGTAATACCCAACTTGAACCTTGATTGCTTGCACAAATTTTCATACCTAATTGGTCTTGAGAAAGTCAATTCGGGCAAAATCGCTCGAACTAACGAGAGGTATAGAGCGAGTAGAATCGTGCAATGGTTATATCATACTTGTCACACCTCCTTTTTACTACCCCGAAAGGGTATAAGGGAATTTTTTCCAATTTAAGTGACAATCGAAACGGGATTATTTTATCTAAAATTCAGAGTCGCCACTTGGGATAATTTATGGTGTCCCAAGTCACCGGTCCAAATCCCGAATCGAGGAAAGATTGACTCTGTTCTATAGTCCGCGAACACAACAATCCGGGTAAGTAATTCTGTTAACCCGAGAGAAGGTGTTAGACATTCCCGGGTTTCGTGGTTTTAGCACGGTCCCTCAACTATTATTATTGGCCTAATTATCTGATTTTAAAACACTTTTAAACTTATGTGCATTTTTTATTTTAAAACCGCTTTTATTTATTTATGAAATTATTTCAAGGTTATTTAAAACACATCGCAAGCCACGCTACATGAAATGCACCCGTGATTCACGACACGTCCTATTTAACCTTGTTAGAAATTAGAACTGGGTCACATGAAGTGTACACCCAGATTTTAATAATTACAAATCACAACTACGTCATGGGAACCATACCCGTAGCCATGATAATTATTTAAGTAACGCGCCTAAAGCAAACTATGAAATTCATTTTAGTATCTAAGTTATAAGATTAATAAGAGGGCCATAAAGGATTTAATTAGGATGGCACGCCACAATACAATTAAAAGGGTTATTCCTAATTAGGCTTATAGAACTAATCTGTTAACCCTTTCAAATAACAATCACATTCTTAATTCTAACTTAAGAGGCGCATTCAATTATCTTTTAAACAAATCTGACCTTTCACAGCATATTACAATACCCCAAAACACTCCCCAAATTCCGAAGTTCTTTAACCAAATCACTGAAAAGCTCACAACAAATCACAACAAAATTTTGTGCGAAGCAACTCTCGATTGAATTTTCCATTATACAGCATACTTGACATGTTAAAAGCATCAGAAATCTCTAAACTGAATGGGCAAATACTCATGAATAGGGCAGTTCTTTCCTCCCAAACTTTAATTCTTTAACAACACACACTGCTCATATTTGAAAATCAGAGAACACCATCAAGGAATCATACAAAACCCATAGTTAATTCATGATTAGTAACAGCTACAAGGCCAAGCAAATTGCAGACAACCACAAGAGCAATACAACCCCAAACACTAGCTCAAATCATATTTAGATCTAAAGTGAAATAAAAGAGATTAGAAGTAACCTGAAATTAGCTTTCCAACTAATATTATTTTTGGCAGTTATAACAAATGACTCGAGCCAGATTGAATAAATCCGCAACGAAGGCTTTCAAACGGAATCACCAAAGAGAAGACGGAGGCCTCGACCGGAAACTACGACGAATTCACACGGGAACTCAGACTCTAACCTCGAGCAGCAATCACGCTACTCGAACTTGAACACCTCGAGCAATCTCCATCTTTTGCAACCAAAATAGAATTTGAAAAGAAGAGACGAAACCTTTATTATTTTTTGTATTTTCGGATTTGCGGCAGAGATGAAACAAGAAGGATCTGAGTTTGCTTTTATGTGTTTTTATTGACTTTAGATATAATGAAATCCCAAACTAAGAAGGTAAGCACAAAACTGAAAATCTCCGTCCGTTCCCCCAAATTCCAGTCCGATTTTTCTCTGTTTCGTTCTTCTTCGGCTGTTTTCCTCTGTTTCGTGTATATACTGCTCTAAGTTGAAGAGAGGAAGGTGAAGATGGGGTCTGGTTCGTGTCCGTTTGGTCGCTGCTGTAGGTTATGGGTGCGTGTATGGAGATGGAGATGAGGTCTTGGTTGCTTGGGGTGTGGAGGAGGTGAGGAGTTCTATTGTTTTTGTCAATGGTGAAAGGGGTGGGTGTTTGGTTAAAGAAGAAAGCAGAACTGATGGGGGAGGGGGCTTTTCTGTGGAGTCCACAACCTAAATTTTGTATTTGTGGACTCAAAATACATTAATAGGTGTAAAAATAAATGTTACATATCTATATATAGAGTCTAAAAACAAGACGCTATACCTTAACGGTAACTTTTTCCGTTAAGGTATAACGTCTTGTTTTTAGACGCTATAACTGACTGAAGATTTGACTGCCATATATAGCGTTTTGATTTTAAAAAAAAAAACGCTATACCCCTTTTATGGACCCACCAATAATTTAACTGACATAACAGTAATTTAAATTAGTATAGCGTCTATATAAAGAACGCTATACGTTAAAAAATTTCCACATCCCGTGCTAGCCATTTCCTATATATAGTGGTTAGGATTTTAGGAAAATTCGTTCACAAAAAATTCCAACTCCCATTCAATATTTTCTTGTTAAATTCTTAAGCATTTTTTCCGTAATGTCTGAAGAGCATAGAATAAGAGTTTCATTATATTCGGGGGGGGGGGGAGGTGAGGTTGTGGTGGAGAATAACTCTGTGAGGTATAGTCTATCTCCACAGGGTCATGTTAAATTACCACTTACAATGGAGTACGATAAATTGATATCGTTGTTATGCAAAAAAATGGGTGTGAGGAAACGTTCAGTGATACTCAAAGTAACCGGAAGATATCCGTATTCCGTCACTCCGCAAGGGGCTGCTTTTTACTCGGAGATAAACATCTACGATGATGAAAGTTTGAGGAATTTTCTGAGGACTCCGGATGAATACCGGGAATATCTTGTAATCAAAATGCTGGATATGTACGTCAAGGTCGAAGAAGTTCCAAACAATGAGGTTGCTGGACAGGTTCCGGATAACCCCCAGTCATCGGGTGGTTATTCTGGAAGAGTTTTTGCCGGACAGGTTCCGGATGAAAGAGTTTTCCTTGACTTAAACTTATCCCCGCCTGCTTTACATAATTCACAAGACGAGTTGTAAGCTTCAATTTTCCTTTGTGTTTACGATGTACATTTTTATTGTATTGAATTTGTATTAACGCTCATATATTTAATAGGGGGTACCGGCCGGATATGAGTTTTACAAATTATGAACCCAAGCATAGTTTTGGTGTGTTGGATCATGGTAGTCCATCCGGGAGTCATCACCTAAATGAAAATGTCCATCATGGAATTTCATCACATTACGACTTGTAAGTGAAGTGATACAACTATATGGAAAGTATTTATTCAGTACCTTATTATTTTGTTGATTGTGCGGTGAAAACGAGCATGTTGAACCACATGTACTCACTCAATTTCCCGAAGACGACGTATTAAATCGGGATTTGGCAGATGCACAGAGTGAGGAAGAGAACAGTGATTACGACAACAATGCTGATGAATCTGGAGAAGAGACACCCTTTCCTCGTGAGGATGGTGATGAGGAGGATGAGAAGGAAGGACCTGATTTGATGAGAGAGTATGCTCCACCCCTCCCCCCCCTCTCCCGTACGAAGATTGTACGAGTCCCAAGTGCCGTTTCATTCAAGGGAGATTCCTTACCTTGATAACTTGCCAAGCATGCCGGATGTGGAAGCTCTCACAAGGGATTTTGATGAAATTCAGACAGCAATGTGGGATGAGTCTAGACCAATGGTGCTGGCAAAGGGCATGCTTTTTCCTGATAAAGCGCGCGTAAGCAGGGCTTGTAAAATGCACAACGTAAAAGAGTGTTGTGAGATGACGGTATGGGAGTCAAGTCCGGTTGTATACAAGGTTGTTTGTCGCAGGTGGTTTTGGCCATGTCATTGGATGTTGCGTGCGAGCAAGAAGAAGACAGATCTGTGGAAAGTGGGTAAATACATTCCCACCCACATATGCGAAATGGACACATTCAACGGGAATCACTTCAACTTGGATATTGTCTTGATTTCTCTTGTCCTTATTCCACACATCGAAGCGTCCATAAGGTATAAAATCAAAGAGTGCATTACAGCAGTCCACCAGGAACATGGCCATACCATTACTAAAAGAAAGGCATATCTCGAGCGCAAACTAGCATTTGAAATAGTCTATGGTAACTGGGATAAGTCATTTGCAGATTTGCCTAGGTATAAGGTTGCACTGCAGCAGTTTAACCCCGGGACGGTTGTTGAATGGAAGCTTGAGTGGAGTCAGGGTAAACCAGAATATATATTCAATTACATGTTCTGGGCGTTTAAACCAGCAATTGATGGTTTTTCGCACTGTCGGCCCGTAATATCCATAGACGGCACTCATGTCTATGGAAAGTACGATATCAAGCTGTTGATAGCCGTGGAAGTAGATGCTAATGGACAGATATTTCCTCTAGCTTTTTCTATTTGTGCTAATGAAAGCCAAGAGATGTGGACACTGTTTTTGAACCACTTGAAAGAGCATGTTATCAAACAGCGTTCCGGTATCTGTCTAATATCTGATCAGCACGGTGGTATCTTAAGTTCTATGGAGAACTTGCCTGCGTGGCAAGAACCTTATGCCTACCATCGTTACTGTGTTAGGCACCTTAAAGCCAATTTCCAGAAGGCATATCCCAACAAGGATCTGCATGATTTGATGTGGATGGCAGCAACAGACCACCAACAACATAAATTCTAGAGGCACATGGAATATATCAGGCAAGAAGACGAGGCAGCCTATCGTTGGTTAATGCGACATGACCCTGAAAAGTGGACTTTGCATGCGGATGGTGGCAAACGATGGGGAACTCTGACTACAAATGTGTCAGAGTCTTTCAATGGGTTATTGAAGTCGGCAAGAGGATTGCCTGTCACAGCCATGGTGCGGATGTCGTTCAAGCAGATGGCGGAGAGGTTTGTTGAAAGGTCTGCAGCTGCAACGCCATTGATGGAAAGGGGTGTTGAATTTATGCCAGTGCCGATGACGAGATTTGAGAAATACAGACGGCGAGCACATTCGCTGTCATTTTTAAAGTATGATAACGAAAGAAATGTTTTTGAAGTTCGCACCGGTATCCATCAAAATTGGGGTAATAATGTACATACTGTAAATGAATCTACAAGGTTATGCTCTTGGGGAAAATGGTCCATCTACCACATGCCTTGCTCACATGCCATCAAGTGCTTTCAACAAGTTGGTTTAGGTGCAACCAACTATGTTGATCAACAATATAGTGTTTCGAAGTACCTAAACATATATAGTGGGCAGTTGCAGCCAGTGGGTGCTGAGCATTATTGGCCGCCTGAACCATTTAAAATGGTGTGTAACAAGTCCTATTTGCGCCGAATACAGGTGAAGAAGAGAACGCATATACGGAACCAAATGGATGTTAGTGATACCGTTTATGCGCGCAAATGTGGTATATGCTCGCAAACAGGACACGACCGTCAAAAATGTCCTTCGGCCGGTTTGGGTGGCAATAGTACTCAAGCTCTTGGTGGTCCTTCTTCTATTATGCCTAACTATCACTGAGTTTATGTTGTAATAGGACGTTGCTATGTTTATGTTGCAAGTTTTATAAAATAAAATTATGTTTGTTAATTATGAGTTGAACTTTTCCATTTCAATTTTTTTAATGATATTTTAAAAAATTATATATTCGGAAGAACTGGAAACAACATTGAAATATCATAAGGCTAATTAATTTAATTTTAATTATGTTTGTTTTTTTATATATAAGTGTTGTCTTTTCCAACTGACATAAAGCTGTTTCGTACTCGTCGGAACATTTAACACGCAACGCATAGCGTGGTCAAATATTACGTTATGTCTATATATAGCGTGGTCAAATAGTACGTTATGTGTGTTGTCTTGTCGAACTGAAAAGGCTGCCCAACTGACATAAAGTTGTTTCGTACCCGTCGGAACATTTAACACGCAACGCATAGCGTGGTCAAATATTACGTTATGTCTATATATAGCATGGTCAAATAGTACGTTATGTGTGTTGTCTTGTCGAACTAAAAAGGCTGCCCAACTGACATAAAGCTGTTTCGTACCCGTCGGAATATTTAATACACAATGCATAGCTTGGTCAAATATTACGTTATGTGTGTATATAGCGTGGTCAAATAGTACGTTATGTGTGTTGTCATGCCTATAAATAACGAGCTCATTCTACATATTTTCTGCGCTCATCAATAACTAATAGCAAATCTTTCAAGAAAAGAGAGTTTTTTTTAACGCACAAATGGCTCAACCTCTTTATGTAACAAGGTGCGAGTGTGGAAAAAATGCATGACGCAAAGATGTTGGGATAATGGTGAAGCTGGACGCCGCTACTGGCACTGTATGAACAAGTTTTATTAGGTTCCCGACGAACCTACTTGCGATTTTGAGGTATGGCTTGATGAACCCTGTCATCAGGAATACTACAAAGAATTGTTGTAGCATCTTCATAATGTGTGTGCACAACAGTGGGAACGTGAAGAAGAACGTAAATGTCACGACCCGAATTTTTCCCACCATCGGGAGTCGTGATGGCGCCTACTAACGGAGCTAGGCAAGCCAAACATTTCAGTATTCCCTGATAACACCTCAACAATACAAATATTACGAGTCATTTAAATAAAAGCGGAAGTCTTAAAAACATAGGTAAATGAAAACCAAAAATGCGGAAGTTTAATAGTTCTCTACCCAAGACTGGTGTCGCTAACTCACGAACTACTAAGGAGTGCTAAAAACAAGTCTGAATAGAAATACATCAATGTTTGTCTCGGTACAATGAAAACAAACTAAAACATAGAAAGGGACTCCGGCCTGCGAACGCCAGCTAGGCTACCTCGTAAGTTCCTGGACTGATGTCAGCTCCCGATCAATATCCTACCGCTGTGGTCCAAAAGCTGCTCCCGTACCGTGATCTGTGCAAAAGAGCACAGAAGTGTAGCATCAGCACAACCGACCCCATGTGCTGGTAAGTGCCTGGCCTAACCCCGGTGAAGTAGTGACGAGGCTAGACAGGACTACCAAACCAACCTGTGTAGTTCAATATATATGTGCAATAAAAGGAAAGAGCAAAGAAATTTAAACAGTTAAGAGGGAGGGGAACATACTATGGGGGAGTACAGTCCAGATGTAAAGTCAACAATTTAAGTAAGAAACAGGGCAATAACAATAACTAATGAGAGCAGGAAAATCAACAGTTGTACGGCATTAACCTTCGTGCTTTTACCCTCATTCTCACCATGAGTAACCAAATAAAGTGCACGGCATCACCCTTCGTGCTTTTCCTCACATAACTCTCACATTATGGCATGGAATTTCCATTCGTGCAAATATCATCAAACATGGCACGGAATGACCCTTCGTGCAAGTATAATCAAACATGGCACGGAATGACCCTTCGTGCAAATGTAATCAAACATGACACGGAATGACCCTTCGTGCAAATGTAATCAAACATGGCACGAAATGACCCTTCGTGCAATATCACTCTTCCTCACCCAACAGTAATCACAACCAAACGGGGCGAGGGGATAAACATATAATAAGAAATGTCCCGGCATGGGAATTACACAATTAACAGCTAAATCCAGGCAAGGGAGCAACAACAATACTTTCACATCCCGGCAAGGGAGATAATCAATATACTCAAACCATCCCGGCAAGGGATTAATCACATCACTTTCTATTTCTTTCACTTCTTACTCAATAGTCTTTTTATCATTCGAGCCAACACTCCAAAGAATTTACAATTCATAATTAGTCCTCGTACTCTTCACATTGCATAGAATTCATCAGTTAACATGGGAGAGTCATAACAATATCAGAATAAGTACATACAAGGACCCACGGTCATGCTAGATGCCGGTGTATAGATACTCGTTACCATGCCTATACACCGTACTCGATCATTTAGCAATTAGCAAATAATAACACTCTAATCCTATTCCTTCAAGCCAAAGTTAGATCAAACACTTACCTCGAATGCTCCAAACTCAACTCGATCCTCTAGTATAGCTTTACCCCTCGAATTCACCACCAAACCGCTCGAATCTAATCACAAATTACTTGAAGGTATTAACAATGCTACTTGAATCAATTTGAATGCATGAAAATGAATTTCCCAAAGTTTGTTCAAAAATTCCCCAAAATGCCCCCGGACCCACGTGGTCAAAACCCGAGGTTCGAACAAAAACCCGATTACCCATTTCCCCATGAATTCAGATATATAAGTTATTTTGGAATCGGACCTCAAATTGAGGTCCAAAACCCCCAAATTTAGGAACCCTAGTTCTACCCTAAATTCCCAAATTCCCCCATTAAAATCCTTGGTTTGAAGTTGAAATTATGATTAATGATGTTAAGGAGTATAGAAAATCAGTTAGAAATCACTTACAAATCGTTTTGAAGAAGTAGAATCGTTTGGAAAATCGCCTCTTATGTTTTGGGTTTTGAAAAAGTGAAAAATGACTGAAAATCCCGACTTTATATACTGCACTGAAGACCCGGCGCGGACCGCACAAAAATGCCCCGCGGCCGCGCCGAGGAAAGGGTGGGGAAACCACTCTCTGAACCTACCCAGCGCGGACCGCACTGATTTGGTGTGCGGACGCGCTGGTTGAATGAAATCCCAAGGCCCCTCTCTGAATCTTCCAGCGAGGACCGCGCTGATATGGCCGCGGTCACGCTACTCAAAACTCACCCGAGCCCTCGGGGCTCTAAATCGAACATACATAAAATCTCAAAAACATACTCCGGACTCATTCGTGCGATCAAATCGCCCATTTAACATCATGAATCATCAATTTGGGTCTCAATACCCATGAATTTCTCTCCAATTCCCATAAAACATTAAGTTAAGCTTTTCTAGCTCAAAACACGTCAAATGACGTCCAAATCTAACCAAACTTTACAGCAACAGCTTAAATCATATTTAAGACTTGTGCCGGGAGTCGGAACCAAAGTACGAGCCCAACAGCACAGTCTTCTAAACAACTAACACCTTCCAATTCTTTAATTGTTTTCAAAAAACAATTTCACACAACGATTCGTTTCTCGGACTTGGGACCTCGGAATTCGATTCCGGGCACACACCTAAGTCCCAAAATTTCCTACGGACCCTCCGGGACCGTCGAATCACGAGTCCGGGTCCGTTTGTCCAAAATATTAACCAAAGTCAAACTTAATCAATTCAAAACATCAAATTTATTATCTTTCTCACAAATTCACATTTAAACTTTCCGGCTACACGCCCGGACTGCGCACACAAGTCGAGGCAACCCCCAAGTGAGGTTTTCACGGCCTCGGAAGTACAAGGCGAGTGGAAAATACGGTGATGACCCCTTTGGGTCGTCACAGTAAAAAAGAGGTTGCGGAGTTGAAAGCAAAACTTAAAGAGGTAGAATTAGAAAAAAAATAAGCTGGAAGAACAATTTAAGTGGTTGGAGCAGAGAATAATTGGCGGCAGTGACTAAATGTATGTGTTTATTGTATGACTTTATCTTTATTTTTCCTGCGTCATGTATTTTTATTAGTTATAATTTGCTATGTTTGTGTTCGTGTTGTAGTATTAAACTAGCTATTTTTATTAGTTATAAGTTGCTATGTTTGTGTTTGTGTTCATTGTAATGGAATTTAAATTTTTGTGACTTGTGTTTGTGTTGTAGTATGAAACTAGCTAATTAACGGAGAAATAAAAAAGTAATGCACCAAACTATAAAAGTTGTTGTTAATGTATATACAAAAATATTATTTACATCAAATACAGAAAAAAATCAATGTGTCCCGCATCCAGTGTGCTTCAATGCAGCCGCTGGCCTGAGGCGCATCGGATCCCGCCTGGGTACGCTATCGGGATCGTCATCATCAAGTCGCCTCCTTATAGCCGGATGCGCCGCTGCATGATCATCTGTGGTGCTGACAGGATCTGTAGAAGGGGCCGTCAGTCCAGTAGAAACCTACATAAGAATAAAAAGCTGAGTATATCAAAGAATAAAATAAGTCACAACAATTTAAATTGTCGTACCACTATCCTGTCGGGCTCCTGAATGTAAGCATCTGTCGCAGCAATGTCAACTTCGCGTTCAACCTTAAAAAGGAAATTAACAAAGTTATGGAAAATAAAAAAAAATTCTAATTCAATACTATGAAAACCATACCTGCACCTATGACGACGATCCATAACTCAGCCGGCGCCCACTATGTAAATCTCGAGTCGGCCTATCCTCAGCGACAGTAGACGGGCCTGGAAAGTATGTATCCCAATCCACTCTAGAAAGGTTCGTGCCCGTGATTAATAATTGACCTGACAGGGTCACCTGCGAAGTCCCTAGAGTGAGATCCATCCCAAGGCTGTACGACGGCATGTCCGCCTCATGCAGGCCACCCAGCATATCGGCAGCAGCATAATCAGTAGGGGCCTCAACACCCCCTTGCTGGGGACCACCTCCTCTCCACCCACCGCCACGTCGTCCAGCACCCCCGCCTCGTCGGGCACTACCACTTCGTCGGGCACCACCACCTCGTCGGGCACCACCACCTCATGCCATACCAGGCCCTCGCTCGTACTGCTCTGGCTCCACATAATCAGGCATGTGTGCCAAGCGCTGATCCTCCCGGGCTTGCTGCAGTGTTCGGCCAGCCAACTCTACAAATCGACGGCTGTAATCCTGCAAGGCGACCGCAGGGTCGCCGACATAATCCTGCATTTGCAGTGCCATCTGGTAGACTGTATGTAGTCCAATAGCCTGCACAACGTATATAATCTAAACTACGTATATTGCACTAAAATACAGTAGTATAATGAATAATAACAAAAAACATACCAGTGCCTCGTGTCGCCTGGCGTAAGGAATGTACCGACCGCTAGCCCGATGAATAGGGTTCCCGATAAAAATTCGGGTGACGTGCCGGTACCAGGACATATACCTCTGAATAGGCACCTCCTCCATCTGTGTAGGTGGGGGCGGAATCATCTGCTCTCGATGGTCCCAAATATGGATCTGCGCCACTAACCATGCCATAAATGCATCGTCCGCCCTGCAACAATCATCTCTCTGATAATGCTAGGCTCCCATATAGGCCCCATCGGTATATACTGCGAGCGGCCAAACTGCCGAAGTACCCGCTCCGAGGCATGATGCTCCACAATATCAAGGCATATGAGTGGGGCAGAAGTGCTCCAAATCAATCGGCCGGCTAAGCAATAAGCTGGCAGGGAAGCTATCAACTCGTCGCTGTATGGCGTCCAGATGAACTATCAAATAACAACATGAAACGTGAGTATGCGCAACACTAAGTTAATCTATACTAGGTAAGTTTAGGTACATATTTACCTGTGCGCCCTCCAGCATATCTAACACATCCCTGCAGAGGGGGAGATTATGATGAGCATCATACTCTCATGAAAGTGTATGGCGGAGAACCCACCTCCTGGCTAGAGGGAGAAAAGGAGGTGGTACGTTAGGAGGTAATTGTGGTTGAGGTGGCTGAAACTGCAAGAATCGCTCCCAAGCCCAAACCTAACATGCAAAGTTGACGTAAGGTTTAAGATAAATTCTAACTAGGTAGAGTTGGGACTGATGAACAGATTATTTGAATATGTTGTCACCTGTAGAAGCGGCATAAAACCACAAATATCTCTCTGAGTGCCCATGCTCGCCCGACACATCTGCCTATACATGTAGCCGAGAACAGCAGCACCCCAGCTGTAATAGGGTAACTCATCTAGCAGCTGAAGATGATGAAGAAATCTCAGGCTGACAAGGTTCCCCGACGTGTTCGGGAACAAGACACCTCCAAATAGAAGAAGCAGCAACAACCTCGTATACCGGGTGATATGTACCCCATCTGTATCGTCGGTGATATCGGGGTGGAGTACCTCCAGGTACTGTCTAATAGGTGTCAAAGTCAACCGACTGGCACCCGATGATGCAGTCTCTCCTGTGGCCTGAAACCCGTGAGCTGCTGCAGCATGTCCAAATAAGCATCACGCGCCATAGATCTCATGGCAATAGGCAGTGAAACGGTCATGCCATCAACGGGCAGGCCATACAAAACCTCCACGTCCTGCAGCGTGATGGTAGCCTCGCCAATGGGCAGGTGAAAAGTGTGTGTCTCCGGTCGCCACCGCTCAATCAACGCCGTGATCAAAGCCCAGTCAACCTGTATCCGCCCGATCTCAATAATCCTATAGAATCCCGTAGCCTGGAGGCGATGAACTACACGCTCGTGGAGATCTCTGTGCCTCAGAAAATCCCACAGGTCGTCCACTCTCCTAGCGCGGAGAGTCTGGGACAGTAACTCTCCCTCCTATATATGGGCGGACCTATGATCGCCCTGAAGCACTAATAGCTCACGAGAGTAAGGGCCGGGATGTATAGGCAGCGTGTCCATGTCGTCAACTGTAAATTCAACAACATTAATTGTATGTTTATTATTTAATTGAACAAAATATATATACCTATTGGGTTCCAGGCTCGATATTTGAGGCCCAGTAGCACCAAACTATCATGAATATTTATGTGTGTCAAATTTAATATTTTGATTATTTTGTGTGTGTTTGTTTTATAATTTAAATTCTTAAATATATATACCTATTGAGTTTCAGGCTCGATATTTGAGGCCCAGTTGCACCAAACTATCATAATGTTTATATGTGTCAAATTCAATATTTTGATTATTTTGTGTGTGTTTGTTTTATATTTTAAATTCTTAATGGGTTCCAGGCTCGATATTTGAGGCCCAGTAGCACTAAACTATCATGAATATTTATGTGTGTCAAATTCAATATTTTGATTATTTTGTGTGTGTTTGTTTTATAATTTAA
>NW_017672081.1:124523-172783 GCF_001879085.1 Nicotiana attenuata
AGAGCTACCGGGCCCGACGAGATCCCGGTAGAATTTTGGAGGTGTGTGAACGGAAAAAGTTACCGTTAATGTATAGCGTCTTGTTTTTAGACGCTATATATAGATATGTAACTTCTTTTTTTTTACACCTATTAATGTATTTTGAGTCCAAAAATACAATATTTAGGTTTCAGACTCCTTTTCTGTGTTCTCTGCGGCGGATGTCAGGTCTAGGTCTAGGTCTAGGTGTTAGCTTTAGGTCTATTAATTAATAAAGGGGGAGGGGTATGATTGGGTAGGCGGGTCGGCCAGGCGGGTCGGGCAAGTCTGACCAGGTAGGTTTTTGGGCTTTGAGGGGTTTGGGCCAGATTTTGGGTATAAGAACAAGGGGTTTTTGACACAGTTACCCACAAAAATAAAACTATTTATCCTTGTCTACCCATTTGTTTTTCTACGGCGGATGTCAAGTCTAGGTCTAGGTGTTAGCTTTATGTCTATTAATTAAAGGGGGAGGGGTATGACTGCGTAGGCGGGTCGGGCAGGCGGGTCGGGCAAGTCTCACCGGGTAGGTTTTTGGGCTTTGAGGGGTTTGGGCCAGATTTTGGGTATAAGAACAACCCAAAATTGAATTAAAACCCCCTCTTTCAAATTCTCTTCTTATTTTCCTTTTTCTTTTCTTTTCCCTCTTTTTTTTCTTTAATTAAAAATCCTAAATTAATCTAAATTGTAAAGCTAACTAATTATCTAATTATTATAATTATAAAAATTACTTGATCCTAAATCAAAAGAGAAAAATCAATAATCTAAAAATTAAAAGGTAAAAATATAAAATGAGCTATTTTTGTGATTTTCATTTTTAATTCAATAATTAATTAACTAATTAATCCTAAAAAGTATAAAAACAAAATCTAAATGCAATGCATGGTATTTTGGTATTTTTCATGATTTTAATAAGAATTGAACGTGCACAAAAATGCAAACAATTAATAAAAATCCTACCAAAACTCTACAAAATGGCAAATAATTGGAAAAATCTATTTTCTTTGATTTTATAGGAGTATTTCACATAGGGCAAAAATCGCGTGCTCACAATACTCCCCAAATGTGACAATCTAGCTTTAGACTCAAGAATCCGTTAATTAGCCACCTAGGAGGAAGTCACTACCCTAGTGCCTTTTATCTATTTGAACAACTTGCAATAGATTAATCTTAGCTTTACTTAGCCTAATTTAGCATTGTAGTATTATAAAATTAGAATTAATATCAAAACCAAAAATGTTTAGAAGTGCAATTAGGAACAAATATACAACTCCACTTTAGATAGAAACTCAACTCCAATATCTAGCTCCCTGTGGAAATCGATCCCGACCTTCTCGGGTAAAAGCTGCTTCGACCTCTCTTGCTACTTAATAGTAGTACAGGGTTGGCCTCGATCACTTTTTGGCGCCGTTGCCGGGGAGCTAGTGATTTTGGCTATCTATCTAAATAGTTTTGTGTACTGTTCTTCTTTCCTTCTGTGTTACTAATTTGTTGTGTCACAACTTCAGGTGCAAAATGGCAGCGAATGTCAATAACCCTCTTGGAAATGTGATTGCAGGGGTGGGGGGGGGGGAGGTAGATGATGTCGGAGATGATGAGGTGCCTCTTGTACCTCAAGGACAACGTAGAGGCCGCCAGGCCAATGCTAATGCCAATGACAATATTCCAGACCCTCCTCCGCCACCTCCAAGAGTGGCTCCTCGAGTGCTTCCAAACCAAGGCTATGCAAGTACAATTGTCCCACCCCGGATCCAGGCGGGAAATTTTCAAATTACCAATGTGATGCTGACATTGTTGGAGCAGCGTGGGTATTTCACGGGCGCTGCCAATCAAAATGCTTACAAACATCTCAAGGGGTTCGTAGATACCTGTTGGGGGAGCAAGCAAACAAATGTGTCCGAGGATGCACTTCGGTTGAGACTCTTCCCATTATCACTTAGAGGGAAGGCATTGGATTGGCTTGAGCGACTTCCCAACAATTCCATCACTACTTGGGATGAGTTGGCAGACAAGTTCATTGCAAAAATTTTCTCACCGGGGCATATGGCAGCATTGAGAGATGAGATCTTGGCTTTCAAGCAGGAGCCCACTGAACCTTTGCATGAGATTTGGGAGAGCTATAGAACAATGGTAAAGGAATGCCCCAACAATGATATGACTGAGGCGATGATCCAACAGACTTTCTACCGGGGCATTAACACAACAAACTAGTGCATAGTGAACCAACTTGCTGGGGGCAACTTCATGAAGCCGTCTTATGATGAGGCTTGTGACATTCTTGACGAGATGGCTCACACTTATTCTGCTTGGCAAAGTAGAGCCAATGTGCCTCAGGGTGATCCCATGGTCACTCATTTGCACAAAGAGTTACATGATCATGGGCAGGCTATAGCTGAGTNCTATTTAGGCTTCACGGAGGAGGATGAGTTCCTATACTTGGAGAAGATGAAATTGGGTGAAGAAGCCCGTCTGTGGTTGGCGGAGTACTTGGCAATCCCAGGTACTACCCTCGAGTGGCTGACTGCGGGGGTGAAGATATTGTGGAGAACATTGAACTTCGAGGCGAAGGGGTGGGAGACATTTGTGTGCAGCAGGCTAGATCCTACCACCTATGACAACTCACTCCCAATTCACCGGGCGATCTTAGTAGCATCCATCATGGCAGGGTACCCGATCAATGTCGGGAATGTGATGTCCCGGGTCATTACCCGAGTGGTGAATGAGGGTGACAGGTCTTACCCATTCCCCAAAATCCTGACGATGTATTTGAGGACCTCAATGTGGAGAAGCACAGATTCGATGTGAAGGTGAAGGCAAAGGCACCCTTCTCATGGTATAGCCTACAGGGTGATGACAACCCTAAGGGCAAGCACTCCAAGGGAAAATCCACTACTTCAACTGGCCAATCTGAAGAGCCAGTAGTGGTAGTGACTACTCCACAGCCTCCTTCCACTGCAGCAGATATGTCCCTAAGTCCATCCACTTCCTCAGCTCCAGACATACCCTCCACCACTGCTTATCCATTGACTGCCCACCGTTTGAGCCAGACCTTCACCAAGCATCAACAACTGGATGCAAACAGCTACTTCTAAGTTGTCTGTATTATCTACTACAGTGGCAGCTCAGTCAACACCTCCTCCTCCACAGGTCCCACAGTCCATTGAGGACACTCTCAAGGATCTTTTGGACAACCAGAAGAAGATCCTTGAGACTCAGAAATTGCTTACGGACGCTGTAGATTCTCATGGAAAGGCTCTCAAGGAGCTTGCTAGGGAGGCCAAGAAGATGAGGAAGACTAGGGCTTCCAAAGAGTCGGTGAAGGAGTTGCGGGTCGAGGTTGAGAGATTGAAGGCAGATCACCTGCCTTTAGATTTTCTACTACATGACCCTATGCCAGCAGCCCTTCCCCAATCAGAGTAGTCTGAGAGGCCTCCTAAGAGGAAGAGGGTGATCCCCCAGTCCGATGATACAGTTATCCAATTGGCGGACCCACCGGAGACTTCCTCCAGTCAGCCTCAGGATGCAGCCCAGGAGCCAGTCCAGGCCCAGGTCCCAGCAGCAGAGCCACATATCACAGGGAGCCAGTCTCAGGTTCCCGAGTATACAGAGGACCAGGGACCACTCAGGATCCCATGCTGACGGATGGCCCATAGGGAGTTTCTGAATCCTCTTTTTCCTCTATTTTTGTGCTTAGTTTGCTTAGTTGGCATTGAGGACAATGCCAGCTTTCATTTGAGGGGGTAGGCCCTATTTGGATTTGGATGACTGCATATATATGACAGATATTATGATTTTTTTCTTTTTTATCTTTGGTATGTATATAATTTCAGCATTTCATTACATTTTTTGTACTTTACCTTGTATCTGTATATAAAAGTTACGTTTCATTGTATATATTCATCTCCCCTATTGTATATTCAATTAAATCCCCTCTTGTACATATTCATTCTAGTTTCCGCATTTCTTCTTTTCTTAGCTTCTTATTTTATATTCGTAGCTTCTTGTTTTTGAGTTTTGCAATAAGCCTTTGATTTTCTTAATGCCACGGTTCTTTCCAAAGGTGGAATTTGTGTGAACCGGGTGGCTCTTCCCGATGATGGATGGCATGACAACCTTCTTAAGGGTTTGAGTCTATTTTTCTTTTCTTTTTTGCTTTTTAGTAGTTAGTGGTAAGGCTGCCTCAAGCAAAGCTTCACTTGGGCCTAGCATATTTGTCTTTGATCCTATGGTCAAAAATAAATCGTTGTGTATAGGATGGTGAAAGTTTTATCTAAGGTTGTTGTGGTCCCCCGACTCTATGTCTTTAGCGATCCCATAGCTTGTGTGGTGAGAAATTGCATTGCAAGTCCAAGTCCCGAGCCATTGGTCTAGAACTTGCCCTGAATGTTTGTCTAGGCGAAATCCTAAGTGGAATTTGACTTGAGACATGATTATAGGCTCTCCTTGATCCAAATGATAGCTTGAACACTTCCATAGCCTACCAATGATAAAATCCCTAGTCAACCCTTTTGAGCCTTAGACCTTTTTCCTTCAAGAACCACGATACAAGCCTTTACCCGTTCTAAAGATACCTTCTCTTGGCACCCGATCTTTCCTTAGCACATGGCAATAGTATAAGTTTGGGGGGAGAGAGGAGGATTGCAACAATGTGGTAAAAAAGCACAAAATGAAGAAAAGGAAAGGCAATGAAAAAGAAAGAAAAGCAAAAAGACAAAAAGAATGTTCAATGTAGAAATGAATAAAGGGATTCAACAAAAGCAAAGAATGAAAGGTGTGGAAAGTTGAGAAAGGAGAAAAGATTGAAATGAACAAAAAAGAGTGACAGTGTGTCTCTCTAACCCCTTAGAAAAAGTGGAATGACTTAAAAGGTCAAGTGAATGCATGCCAAAATGAAGCAAAAGAAGTTCTAAAGGGAAGATGGAACCTACTTAGACCAAACACTTCCTACCCTGAACCAAAAGCCTTCACTATGTATCCACAAAAGCCTTATATGATCTTGAGTTAAATGAAGCTTACATTAGTGGTGACTCACATAAGGGGCAAGCATATGGTACTTAGAGCCGGACTTGTGACTTTTCCTTGAGAGAGATGAGTGCATTTCCATTAACCTCGTTCTGAGTGCCACTATCCTAAAGGTGAGGTTTGCTTAGGGAGAGTTGAGGATGTATGAGTTTGGGTTCCATAATGACCAAAGTAATAGAAAGAGTTTCTTTAATGTGTTGAATCAACTCTTGATGCTCTTGTGTCGCACTAAATCCATGGTGTTTAAAAGAGTGAATGTTGTTAATGATTCATTTAAATTGAGGGCAATTGCTAGTCCCAGTTGATGCTAGTTAAGGTCACTTTAGCTCGGCTAAATTTTCTTGGATTGACTCTAAAAGGGTGGGTCTTATTTTGTTTGCTTGAGGACAAGCAAAAGCTTAAGTTTGGGGGAGTTGATAATTATGGATTATGATGCATTTTACACTCCTTCTTGCTTAAGTTTTGATTAGAAATGTGTACAAAATAGTCCCAAAGGCTCAGAAGTTGTGCCTGATTGCAGGTTTGATCAACAAGGTGACAAGGTGTCAAAAACCAGCTAAAAAAGGAGTGAAACTTGCGCAAGTACCAAGACAAGACCAAGCTCAGTCAAATAGGGCCAGTGCGGCCGCACACCATTTTGTGCGGTCCGCAAAGATGAAGATCAGAGAGTATTCTTTTCAGTCAGCCAGGCAATGCGGCCGCAAAGGATTTAGTGCGGACCGCAGTGATTTCATTGCGGTCGCACTCGATTTCGTGTGGTTCGCAGAGCTCAAGTTCAGAGAGGTGACATTTTGGAGGAACTGGCCAATGCGGTCCGCGGTCCATTTTGTGCGGACCGCAGTAGAAGCCACCGCGACCGTGGTGCATTTTGTGCGGTCCGCGGTGGCCAACTTCAGAGAGCAGAATAGTCAATCCAAGAGCCTTAGTGCGGCCGCACTCGATTTTGTGCGGTCCGCACTAGCCCCGCATGGGTATTTTTGTCCAGAATTTTCAGCCTAGTATAAATAGTTTCTTTTCCCATTTTTAGGTCAGCAGATAGATTTTGGGACAGAGCTGCGCTCGTGACTTCTTCTCTTTTGCTATTTTGAGTGATTTTAGCTGAATTTCACCATTGAATCTTCAAGTTTTATCTAGTAATTAATTATTATGGGATTTTCTTCATCTATTTCTTTATTTTCTTCTATAATTATGAGTAGCTAGACCCATTAGCTAGGGTTATGACTCAACCCTAGTGTGGGTAATTGATGAGTCTTGTGTTTTGGTACTTGATTGTCTATGGATGTTTGATATTTGGACTAATTTAGGGTTTTAATGTTGAATTAGTGGTTGCAAACACTAGTTTATGCCTAGTAGACTTTGGCTCTTCTTGAGAAAGAGAGCCTAAGTCCATGAAATCGGTCCAACAAGGAATTGAGGCGTATTCAAGAGATTGATAGCGCCAATTAAAGGGTTAAACCTAGAGATAGTAATACCCGACTTGAACCTTGATTGCTTGCACAAATTTGCATATCCAATTGGTCTTGAGAAAGTCAATTCGGGCAGAATCACCCGAACTACCGAGAGGTATAGAGTGAGTAGAATCGTGCAATGGTTATATCATACTCCCTAAATGTGACAATCTAGCTTTAGACTCAAGAATCCATTAATTAGCCACCTAGGAGGAAGTCACTACCCTAGTGCCTTTTATCTATTTGAACAACTTGCAATAGTTTAATCTTAGCTTTACTTAGCCTAATTTAGCATTGTAGTATTATAAAATTAGAATTAATATCAAAACCAAAAATGTTTAAAAGTGCAATTAGGAACAAATACACAACTCCACTTTAGATAGAAACTCAACTCCAATATCTAGCTCCCTGTGGAAATCGATCTCGACCTTCTCGGGTAAAAGCTGCTTCGACCTCTCTTGCTACTTAATAGTACAGGTTTAGCCTCGATCAGGAGGAGACTTCAATGTTATCATGGATCCGGATGAGAAGGGCTGGGTTGCCACATAAAATGTCAAAAAGTATGGGGTTTATCAATTGCATGGAGGTTTGTGGACTAAGTGATTTAGGCTTTACAGGTCCTAAATACACTTGGTGCAACTATTGGAGGCCAAGTAAGAGAATATGGAAGAGGTTAGATATAATTTTTATCAATGTTGATCGGGCCAGAATTTTCAAAGCAATAGTGTTAAACATCTATGCAGGTCTGGGTCTGATCATAGACCACTTCTTCTTAAATATCAAAACTTGAACCAGACTCACATCAAATACTTCAAACTTACGAATTTCTAGGTGAATCAACCTGACTTTCTGGAAATCATACAAACATCCTGGAATGAAGAAGTGAGGAGCAATGCTATGTTGAGGCTACAAATAAAACTGAAAAGGCTTAGCAAGGTTCTAAGTATATAGTCCAAACAACAAATTGGTGATATCCAAGAACAGGTGCAGGAATGGTAAGCTAAGATTGAAATTTTAGAGGAATTGGACATTGTGCACAACACTGAATAGGGAAGAGAAGACTTGAGCAAGGGGTATGCTGAATATACCAGATGGCTCAACATGCAGGATTCAATGCTGAAACAGAAAATGAAGCATCAATGGTTTAAAGATGGTGACAGAAACACCAAACATTTTCATAGTGTTCTGAGAAATAGAAGAAGGAAACTACACATACAAAGAATCAGAAATCATAAAGGCAGACGGGTGCAAGGAGATGAAAGGTGGCAAAGGCTGCTGTCAAATACTATAGGAAGTACTTCAATGTGGATCTCATTGAAGGAGACAACAGTATTCTAGATTGTATACCTCGAATCATTACTGCACAAGACAATCTGATGTTAACCAGTATGCCCGATGAGGAAGAAATCAAGCAATCAGTATTCAGCATGAGCAAGGACAGCTCCCCAGGACCTGATAGGTACAATGGTATGTTCTTTCAAACCTGCTGGAATATTATTAAAAGTGATGTTACTGCTTTTGTTAAAGAATACTTCTCTGGTAAATTTTTAACCAAATTTTACACACATACTTGTCTCACTTTAATTCCCAAAATTGATTCTCTCACTAGCTTTGCTGAATTGAGACCAATTAGCCTTAGTAACTATACTAATAACATTATCTCTAAGATTATGGCTAATAGATTGAATCCTCTTTTAAAGGACTTAATTTCTGAAAATCAAAGTGGTTTTGTTTCTGGGAGATCAATCACTGATAATGTAATGCTCACTCAAAAAATAGTTCATGGTATATATAATCTCAATAAGGGATGAAATGGTGTCCTTAAACTTGACATGGCCAATACATATGACAGATTATCATGGTCCTTTCTTAATAAGGTTTTATGTAGGTTTGGTTTTAATGAGGATTGGTGTAATCTGATTTGGATAAGTATCTCTAATGTGTGGTATCGCGCCCCTTTTTCCCTCCCCTTTTTGACGGGGGAGAGGTCCGGATTTCGACATTCACGGGGTGTAATCTCATTTCCTTTTGGGAATTGGGTATTTGAAGAGTCGCCACCTAACTGATTATGGTGCGTTAGGGCACCTAGAGTGATTAACTCTTGGGTTGGTTTGCATTACCAGAGATTAGGGTAAGGGCTCGAAGTAACCTCAAGGGGAAGGTGTTAGGCACCCCTCTTGGTCCACAACTGTGGGTCCCGACCGAACTTATATTCACAAATTAGTCCATATAAACAGTTGAATCAAATAAGTTGCAAGTAAAGCACGTTGGATAATTCAAGGTTTGAACAAGTTGTAGAACAAAGGTTAAATAAAGAAAGGATTTGGTAAAGAGGGGTCCTAGGTTGGTTATCCTATAGGATCAACCCACGCAATGCCCGGTAAACACTCCTCAATGAGGGGCTACATGTGACATTAACGCGTAGTCATCATATCCCATGTCTACCCTTCCCATCCCCTTATTGGTCATGCAAAGCGAGTGTTTGGTCAATGATTTATATTGCGTGCTGCTACCCGTCCCTTCTTAATGGTCCTGGAGGGAGTTAGGACCTCGACCTATAGGTAGTTTTAGACGTACCCCTAAGGTTTAGAAAGGCGAAAATTCTATGGCGACAGTCAAAACATTTAGGACTTTCACACATAATGGGAGCAATTAAGAGGCTCAGAGTTTTCTCCTCAAACAAACACACAAGCAGCACGAATCAAACAAGTTAAGGTCTTTTATTAATCAATGTCCTAAAGCAGGATATCTAAGTGAATATGCAGAAACAGACAAAACCTTTTAGACTCAGAAGTCATACCCTAGTAGTTGCCTAGGGATTATTTTTAAAAGCCTGCTAGAATCAGAAACGTTAAGCGACAGAGACAGTTTCAGAGAAATGCAATTTTTGAAATTGCCCTAAAGGCTTGCCTATATGCAGAATACTGGTGTCTGTATTAATGCAGAAACAAACAGATTTTGGAATAGACTCCTTTAATACCTATAGGCATGATATCTAATGAGACAGAGGCAGTTTTGAAAGAACTTGTTTCAGGAAATGCTTAATACTTAATAAGACCAATTTTAAAGAACTAGGCGTAATCAAGTTGATTTATTAGACTAAATTAAATTATCAGACAATATTATGAGCAGAGCTCCCTATAGGCATGATATCTAGGCGTATTACTGATTGTTAATGATTTGCAGGCATAAAAACATACATAAACACTCGTTGTAACTGAAATTGGATCAGGTGCTGTAGGCATGACGTCTATTATTAAACTGATTTTAAGACATGATTGTTTGGGACCTATAAGCATGGTTTCTAAACATGACAGAATGTAAAACCTTATAGACATGGTTTCTACTTGATGCAAACAAACTTAAAAGTGAAATCATATGGACATGATTTCTATTAGGCAAATCAATCAGATTAAAGATTAAAAACTTATGAGTGTTTTCTATTAAGGCAAGCAATCAGACTTTAAAAGGAAGGTCCTAAGAGCAGGATTTCTACCCGTATTACCCAATAAAGTATACATCTACCCCCCCTTTTTACTAAATACCCCAATATCTGTTTACAAATTATTACAGGCCAATGAATGAATTACATAAGTAAAACATAAAATCAAGAAGCTATTCTATAGGGAGCCTCCAATTAGGCCCAGGTTTCCCAAAGCCTCCAATGGTCTCATAAGCCTCAGTTCCATAGACAAATTAGAGTCTAGGTGCATCAGAGTTCCCTAAGGATCTCAAGGATCCCGGACAGTGCTTACACCTAGACTTAGCAACCAAGAATTGAACAAGTGCAATGTGAAAAGGCCAGCCTTAGTATGCCAGAGTTCAGAGGGTTCTCAAAAGGATCCCAAGGCAGTACACATACTAGAGGGGGCAGAACTTATTGACTAAGAGTAGAGTGAGAAGTGAAAGACACAAGTTGAAAGAGTTTTAGTAAGACTGTACTTAACAAAAGTCCCTTTTGAAAGTAATTCAATAAAGCAACAAAGATTGTTTGAAAGAGATTGGAGGAGTTAACAAAGTTCAAACACCATAGGATAGGATCATACACAGCTAGTTCATAGAACTAAGTGAATTCAGTAGTCACACACATGGGTCAAGAGGTTTGGGACACATAGAATATTTGGCTGCAAACACATAACCCAGCAAAGGCCTTAGGACTGGTTTAGACATGCTCAGAAATAGCTGACACTGGCATAGTCACAGAACTAGTCATGAAGAACACAAACACATAGAGGGGTGATAGGGATTTGGGGATCCATGGGATATAGGATGGTAAGTATACAATAAGTAAGAGACAATTGGTAAGTCATGCTCAGAAACACACATAAGGGGAATGTACTAATCTAAAGGAAGGGGAAGACATAATAACATGCTCATAATGTAACTCTTAACTACAAATTTCACAACAGAACCACAAATAGAAGCAAACTAGAAACAAGAGAAACTGAAATAGTAGGAGAAGCATGTTGTTGTTGGAACTTCAAATTGAAACTAGGACATACCAGTGAAGAGGAGAGTAAGCAGAATGAAAGAACAAGATAGGCACAAATGGTTAGCCTTGGCTTGCAGCCGGCTAACAGTAGCAAATAGCACAAGAGAGAGAGCAGAGATTTTTAGTATGATAGATAGTTTTTGAACCCAAGTGTTTGTGTGTTGTGTTAATGAGAGACTGGAGTATTTATAGTTGAAAACATGTAGTAAAATAAGGTAAGAATCATAGTAGCAGGGTAATTAAGGAACTCAGAATCAGTCAGTTAGAAAATCAAGGCCAGTACTCCCTTAAGTTAAGGGACATAATTCAAACGGTAAGAACCAGTATAAGGCAAGAGAAAATCAGTACATGACTAGTAAGGACTAAGGAAAGAATCAAGGTTCAGTAAGCATAGGGTAGCCAATTAGGACTAAGTTCAGCAAACTCCAATTAAGGAAAGGATCCAGTCAGAATAAAATACCACAACAAATAAGGTAGGGAATCAGTCAATTTAAACAGACGAGGTAGAATTTTAGGGTTTTAAAAGAAAATATTTCAATCAGACCATCAATTAGGAAATCAGAATCAATCAAGAGGGAGTCATGATTCTATACTTCAACACATAAATAGAGAAGATCAAACAGACATAGCAAACAGGCAAGGATAGCAATATTGACAGAAAGAGGTAAGAGATGAACAATCAAGATGAATACAATCACATAGGGGTGATATAAGTAGACTAAGGACTCAGTATAACCTATTCGAAGCATGGTAACCAATAGAAACTTAACAAGAGTCGAGTAGTCATGCTAACACACAGAATCAAAACAAAGAAGATCTAAAAATTAGGGTTTTTAACATAGGCGAGTTAAAAAGCATTAAGAACATAGAATCAGTCAAGATATGCAAGGAAAGAGGTTTAAACATAAAGAAAAATCAGTTTAAACAAGTGTAGAAGAAACTCTGAGAAACCCGAACTTTAAAGAAAGTAAAAACGGCTTAAAGTTGATGATTTTTCAAAAGGAGTTTGAGAATAGTGTAAAACATAGAAAGAAACAGACTTAAATCGTTAAAAAGAGCACAGATCTGAGAGATACAAACGAAAGTTAGGGTTTCAAAGGAAACCCAAATAGAAACGGAAGAACCTGCTATAAACTTCAAAGATCGTAACAAATATGGTGTGATTTTGCCAAAAATCACACCGAAGAAGCCATGAACAACCAAAACAAAAACCCTAGATACAAATCGGCATGGCCCAGGGCCCTTGAAGGCCTCAGAGATGATGAGCAAGGCGATGGATGGACCATTGGAGGCCTGGGTTTGAAAGGTGGTCGCGGGAGAAGATCGGAGAAGGAGGCGGCGATTGAAGAGGGATTAGGGTTAGGTTAGTGAAGAGAGGAGATGAGAGAGTTTGAAGGCGGCGGAATCTCAGCAATGAGATAGGGTTAGTGGTCTTTAGGATTAAAAAAGGAAAGGGCAAATGAGAAGATCAACGGCCATGATTTAATATGGCTTTGGGTCGGGTAGGGGTAATTGGGGCCTGGGTCGGGTATTTTAATCCGAAATTGGGCTGGGGTATTGGGTTTAATTTGGCTAAAATCGAAAGCCAAATCTGGCTATAAATTAAATAGCCAATTTTCCCTATTTTAATTTATAATAAATAGTAAGTAATTTATGGAAAATAATTTTCTATACCAAAGTAATTTAAAATATGTAATTATCATTTTAGAAATATAGGGGCCAATTTTACTCATATAAAATATAATTATACATTAAAATGTGCTAACATCGCAATTATATGTAATTTAGCTTAAAAAATACTACATGTAATTATAAAAATGCATGAAAAATATATTAGCCATATTTTTGCATAAGTATAGAAATTAAACGAATAAATCATCATAACAATGATTTGGAAAATAATTATTGGAGATTTTATAAATAAAAGGGTAGAAAATAAATCAATTTAAACCTTTAAAACTATGAGAAAAATTATAAAAACCTTGTGCATGCTTATATATGCATATATATGCTATTTTGAAGGTATTTATGCATATTTAAAATATATAGGGAAAAATTGGATATCAACATGTGATACTCTATAATTGTGAATGATACTAGACATGGATTCTTTACTTCTTCCCAAGGTCCTAAGCATGTAGATCCCATATCACCATCCCTTTTCATCATTGTTGCTAAGTTTCTATCTAGATCTCTGAATAGTTTGGTACAGAACAATGCCTCCATTCCTTTCTCTATGCATAGAAATGGACATCAGATTACTCACTTATCATATGCTGATGATATTGTGATCTTTAGTAGTGGTAATACTAACTCCATTAAGTTGATCATGAAACAAATTAGGAACTATGAATGTGTTTCAAGGCAGAAAGTTAACATGGATAAGAGTTTTTTCCTCACTTATCCCAAATCATGTGCATATAGGATCAACAGAATTAGAACTAAAACTGGATTCATGGACAAAAACTTCCCTTTTAATTACCTTGGTTGTCCTATTTACATTGGTAGGAAAAACATTTCTTATTTTGATAGCATGTGTTCCAAGGTTATTAAAATGTTGAATGCTTGGCAAGGTAATATGCTTTCCTGTGGAGGTAGACAGGTTTTGATTAAATCTGTTATACAATCTCTTCCTATTTACATTTTATCTGCCATCAATCCTCCCAAAGAAACTTTGAAGCTCATTGAGAATCATATTGTTAACTTCTTCTGGCGCACTTGTAATGGTAAAAACAAGTACCATTGGACTTCTTGGAAAACACTATGTTTTCTAAAGAATGAATCTGGAATTGGTATCCGGAGAATGGATGATATCTCTAATACACTTACCATTAAAAGATGGTGGCATTTTAGATTTAGTAATTCTATGTGGGCTGACTTCCTCAAGGCAAAATACTGCCCTAGGGTACATCTTGTTAGTCAGGAATGGTGCAGTGGCAACTCTCAAGCGTGGAAACACCTACTTTGAGCCAGAGACAAATGTGAAAAACTGATTACTTGGAAGATTAATGGTGGTAACTGTAGCTTTTGGTGGGGCAACTGGACTAAATTGGGACCTTTAGCACACATTTGTTCAAGCTATATTAACACTCGCAACACCAAAAAGAAGGTAAATGATTTCATGAGTACTAATGGGTGGGATGCACAGATGCTATACAACACTCTACCTAGCCATATTGCATTACATTATGTCGATAAAGTTGGGCCAGGAAGACAAAAAGGATTATGCTATATGGAATGCAACTGAGGATGGTCACTTTACAAATGGTTCTACTTGGAAAATGATCAGGGATCACAGAACAATCAATGTCACAATCAACAAGGTATGACACAAATCAATTCCCTTCAAACAATCTTTCATGGGTTGGAGAATCTTCTTTTGTAGAATCCCCATTAGATAAACTATTACAAGATTGGATTTCCAAGATACTGAACTTTGTAGTTATTGTCCAACAGCTGTCATGGAGACATTGCAACATGTATTTGTGGAAGGTAGAGCAGCTGAGTATGTATGGAAAACCATGGGCAATCCTTTGGGAATCATCTATCAACAATTACCAATCAAAGGTCTTCTTAATAGGTGGTGGAACATAAAAGAAAGAAACACAGTCCACAAACTAATATTGCAAGCTCTTCCTATAATTATCTGTTGGGAGATTTGGAAATCTTCGGTTGTATGTAAGTATGGGGACAACAACAGCTTTTACTTGTATCGAATGGTTACTCAATGTGTTTGGAATATTAAGGCAATTCTTCAGGATGCATCTCCTACTCTGGACACTACTGGTACATGGAGTAATCTCTACAATTAGTGGAGAAGCTCAAACCTGTGGTCATATCTACCTCTGTTCATTGGACAAAACCAGCACCTGGGTGGATCAAAATTAATACTGATGGCAGTTATATCAAAGCAAGCAGAAAAGCTGGGATTGGGGGGTATTGTGAGAAATAGCAATGGAGACTTCATCTTTGCATTTTTTTATCCCGGTACAAGCCAGTAGCAGCTCGCAAACAGAATCCATAGCAGCGAGATTTGGGGTAGAATGGTGCACTCAACATGGCTACTCTAATCTTCATGTGGAGATTGACTCTCTGATTGTCACTAACATCCTCACAAATCAAAGCACCAACAACTTGAAGCTACAACACATTATCAGTGGCATAACTACTATGCTTGACAACATTGTTTCTTGTATCTCACATTGCCTTAGAGAAGCAAACCAAATTGCGGATCTGTTGGCAAAGTTGGCTTCGACAAATGGAAATAAGACCTTATATCACTCTCATAACAACCTTCCTAGTGAGGCAAAGGGGCTGATTCAACTGACAAATGGCAAATTCCTACTTTTAGCAGACGCTATGAACAATGTAATTTTTTTGTTAGTTAAGTTAGATTTATGGATGGAAAGGATTTTGTATAGGCTTCGCCTTTCCTTGTTTTGCTTGGCAAACTTTTTGTAGACTAGAGGCAAGGTTCCATGTCCCTCTCTTGTCATTGTAAATTATTCAATATACATGGTAGGGGTCCAAGCCTAACCACCCATACCCTAGGCTCACAACCGAAGGTGATGGTTTAAACTAAAAAAAAAAAACTTGAGATCGATTTTATGAATTTTTATTGATTTTCTCATCTCGAAAATTTGACTTTCCAATGAGTTATATTTCTTAAGAAATTAACACATGTTCACTAATTTAATAATACAAAAGTAATTATCACTGTATTGATGCGATTACGGGTAAAATTTAATGACCATGTAACCCTAATTATAAATATAGTTATAACAACACCATTCATTGCTTTGCGATGGACTACGAATGAACTTGCTGTCACTCAAAGTTGTTTGGCAAAATACACAGACAAATATTCAAATTTTGCATCAACTGTCAGTTTGACACTTAAACTTTCCTAATGATTAACTAGATATTTTTTCTTGACAAAAGTCTGTCTTATGAACCCCTCGATCCACTAAACCTCACGCGTGAAATAAACGAAAGCTATTGACGTGATAAAGGAACGAATCACCGAATGACACATGTAACAAAGGTCTGGGGAAGGTAGTCATGCGTAAGCAGATCTTATCCCTACCCTAGGGGTAGAGAGGTTGTTTCCGATAGACCCTCGGCACAAAAAAATAAAATGCGATAATAGGATTATAACAATAACATAAACAGAAAGATAGTACCAGCGAGCTAAGAGTCAGAAAATATATCTGAAAAAGCAATATCAATAATCAGTGTAGTAACAAGGTCCTAGAAAATAGTACAAGCACAACATGTACCCCTAGCATACTAAAATACGACGGCCGACTAGACTTACAGAACGAAGTAGAAAAACGCTCAACTGAATGACACATGTAACAAAAAGAAAAAAAGAAAAAACACATTTAATTGAAAAAGAATAACCACCCCCCCCCCCTTCTTGGATATGTAAGGCTCTCTTTTACCACTACACTTTATTTCTTTCAGTGAAGTTTCAACCGAAGAGTTTTCTCCAATTGAGAGATCACCTTTTGTTTTGGGATTGTTTTTCCATTCTCGTAATCTTGAATGATTTGCACCTTCACTTTTAGCTTCTGTACATAACAATAACATAGGTTAGTTATCAAATTAAGTTTTAAATTTTAAGTTTTACGCACTGACAGTGTAATAACTACAGATAAATCTCTTGATAAATATTATTAGCTAATCTGATAAAAATAATAACTAACATGTTATGGTAGCAGTTATGGAGTCACATGCAATGAAGAGGATTCAATCAAATTATATTGTATAAATAATGTCAATCTTTTTATGTATATTAAAATTTTTGAATCAAGCTTAACATAAGAAAAATGCATGTTCAATTCCAGCCCGTATGTCATTTTTTGAACTTTTTTGTAATTTCTTGTTAGATTTTTGGTTCAGCCACTGTATCTAGATGCGAACCCAGAATTTGAAGGTTGCGAGTGTATTTTTGCATTCAACCAAAATCTGCTTTATATATCGGGTGCCACTATTAATATTTTACTATTTTTTAAGGATATATACATATATACACAGAATTTTTGCCAAACTCTCTGAGTGCCGATGACCCCTCTAATTACTACATAGGTCCGCCTCTAACGGTATGACAAATTAAAATTCACTGATAGCATAAGAGAAATGCATGTTCAAATTTATACTATAAGCTTATAAAATTAAATCCTATCAAAAATTTTGTCTAAATAAGCTACAGATTAAACATGAGATATACCTTAGCAAGTTGAGTTTGAGTCATGAACATGTTTTCTCGAGCTTGCTTGATTTCCTCCTTCAACTTAGTCCTGTATAAATCTGAAAATTAAAGAAAAATTAACACATTGATCAGCAATTGAATCCTGAACTCGCCTTTACATGACTCCTGATTATTTTATTTGATTTCAATATAGCAGGGGTGGATGCACATGTGTGAAAGCGATATCCCGAAAAAAAAAAATTAAATATTTATACTAATATTCTACAAAAATAAAGCAATATATAGTAAACATCGCTTCCTTAGCGCTACTTGGTTCGTTGGTCAAGCTTGTATTTGGGCTAGTAAAGGTTGTTGGTTCGAATCTGTACCTAGACATTATATTTTTTGAAGATCTTTGAGGAGCATTTTTGTTAAAAATTTGAGGCTACGGAGGCTTAGGTAAAATAATATTAAATAATATTTTTTATTGGAAAATATCCAAATATACCCCTGTACTATAGGAAATTGAGCATATTTGTCCTTCGTTAATACTTTAACATATATATGCCCTTACCGTCACATAGTTGTCCATATATGGCCTTGTACTATACGAAATTGAGCACATTTTTTCTTTGTTAATACATTAGTCCATATATGCCCTTGATGTCAGATAGTTGATCCATATATGCCCTTTTTCGAAATGGAATCCACTCAAACTAATTAGCTCTTTCGTTAGTTGTACTAAAGTGCATTAAAAATACTATTTCCTTTTTATTAGGACTTTTTTTCTTTACCTTTCTCTTTTTTATTTTTTTTAACTTTTTCTTTCTCCCATATATGATTTCCTCCATTTGTGATACCTTCTCCATTTTCGTCACCAATTTCACTTGGCAAAATTCATAAATTCATGCTAATTTTACTATCAAAAAGTCCCACATGTTCTTCTGACCTGAATAAGATAAAAATTATTGAAGAAATTTTTTCGGTGGTGTTAATTGGGTGAAGGAAGTATATAGTTATTCAGCTTTTGAAGGTGTTGTTCACTGTGGATCTTCAGATCCGAAGGAAACAAGACCTTCAAAATCTGAATAGCCACGTACTCCCTTCACTCAATGAACAACACCATTCTCCTTCCATTGATAGTCTGATATATGTTTTGAGATGAAAAGGTACCAACTGAACTCAAGAAATTCCATCATGCAAGCACGACAAGACAAGAAGCTGACTCAGGCTCAACTTGCTCAATGATGATAGGCTATAATTACGTATTTTAGTCGCTTATTACACTCTAATTTACTGCACTTTAATTGAGTTTGCGCTTTAATCGCTAGTGTTTTGCACTAATTGTGTGTTTTATGCCTTGTAGGTGTGATTCCGAGCTATATAGATGTTATGGAATGAATTTAAGTGATTTGAAGCTTTGAAGTCTGAGTAAAAGCTCAAGGAATTATGCCAGGATCGTGTTCGGGGGTCAAATTTGATAATTAAGTACGAACGAAGACTTGAGGAGGCATATTGCGCACTGTCTAGTAAAATAGACATAACTTTTTGCTCAGAACTCCATTTGGGCTCCACAATATATGGTTGGAAAGCTAACTCAAAGGGCTACAACTTTCATGTTTTACGTTTTTCCAAATTCCAAACGTAACAGGGTGAAAAACCGCGGTTCCACCGCGACCGCGGCAGAACCGCGGTAGAAGATGGTCGCGGACAACTGAAGAATCAGAGGGCATGTTTGGCCGCGGTTCCACCGCGACCGCGGCAAAACCGCGGCAGGAGGCGGAAATTTCAGGGACTTATGTGCAAAATACGGGATTTTAAGCCCTAAACCCTATATTAAACCAAGGAAGCCGGCCAAGAAAGGATACGGGATATATTTTGGACTCAAATTAGACCTAAGGAGGCGAGGAGACACTACTTTAGGGTGAGACAACACCCTTGGAGGCAAGAACACATTGGGAGCAAGGCGGAGAATTCTTCTACGAGTTTTTTCCTTCCTCTTCCTATTTTTCATTGTTGGTTATGACTTTTAGTATTGTAGTTTTACATACTATTATGAATAGCTAATTTGTTATCTAGAGTTTTGATAGAACCTTTTGTAGGATAAATTCTTGTTATGTTTTTATATAATTGAGCCATAGCTTTTCTCTATTTGTTCAACTACGTTTATATTCTGGTTGATTGAAGAGCTCTCAATTAGCTGTGCCTATTTAGTATGCATAACTCGGGAGAGAGTGCATATTTAGGTAGTTGTTAAACAACACCACTCCCAAAGTATATGAGGGATCAATAACTGAGGGTTTAAAGGCGGGATTAGGGATAACGAAGCCTTGGGTGCGATTTGAAGTGAGCTGTATTAAAAGCCAGCTAGCATAGCTCGGGAGAGCGCGTCTAGTAAATTGTCGTAATTACTCGGGAGAGATTTACAGTAATAAGAGTGCTCATGATCGGTAGAGAATACTTAGGCGAAATTATAGAAGACATAGCGGGAAGGATTCCGACAATAGGGGAAATCATAACTCTAGACCTCCTTAATCTTTTCTCTAACCCTCAGTATCGTTAGTTGTTAATTTACTATTTTAATTTGTTAGTTAATTAGTTAAACACAAGAATCTTAATATCTATAAGTTAGGAATTGTTCAACCTTGTCTTCTTGGTGATAGTGAACAGCTGTAGCTAAACCTTAGTTCTCTGTGGGATTCGACTCCTGACTTGTAAACCGGATTATATTTGCAACGACCGCATTGTCCTTTTTATAAGGCATAATTGGGCGTGATCACTCAAGTATGCCTCTTAGTTGATATAAAATGAGAAGCCACAGATCATCCAAGAATACGAGTCTGGAAAAGCAATTCCAAACCAGCAGATTATCTCTAAACTGGAGAGAGCTCAACTTGGAGGAAAGAAATAAAGCCCTAATTACACTGTCTGGTTGAATCCAAGATCATGCGGTCATGTACATGAACTTTTCTTTAATCACTGCATGTGTTGCTTATCGTTATGCCTGGAATATTCATGACTATATATGTTCCTTGTTGAATTAGCTGTTTCTTCTGTGAAATTACGAATTTCTTCCTGACTGCTTTATTGGATTACTCTATCGTTCAAATCAGCCCTTCTTTTTTGCAAAATTATTTGCGAAAATGGGAGTTTGTTCTCTTGTACGGATTTCTTTTCTGATGTTCATGCCTGAGTGAACGCGTCTATATATTGGTTATGTGCATCCAACAGCACTGCCACTTATTACTTATATTGCCTTCTTAGAGAGATGTAAATCATTTGCGTATATCAAACTATTCCCGTTGCTTATGTCAATGTTGTTGGAATACTTTAATATATTATTACTAGTATTAGATATGTAGCTCAACGAAGGTGGAATGTTATGTGGTGTCTGCAATATGAACAGATTTGAGTGTCACCAAGCTCAGTGTAATTTCTAAACCAAGGGACCGTGTTATGTCCGTGTTATGTGAATGTGGTACGTGTCAATCATATATTGAGTAACTTAGTTATCTTGTGCTGCATGTGACCTATAAGTTTGAGTTTAAATTATAAACCGGATAACAACATAATACTCGGTGTGATCCTATAAGTGGGGTCGGAGGAGGGTTATATACTAGACTACTCAATGTGATCCCATAAGTGGGGTCTGGAGAGGATTATACACCAGACACAAAAAAATTTGTTAGTTGAATGGTGTTACATGGTAGAAATATTGGAGGAACTATAAACTAAGGGAAAAAAATCAGATTTATAATTGGTAATTGAAAAATAGTCACAGTATCAAAAGTGATCGAAATTTAGTGACTTTTTCATGTAAAAATAAAATTTGAAAGAAAAAAACATCCTTAAAAATCCAGAAACTCTAGCATAATATGTTGGAGTTCAAATTTTTTTCATATGAGATTCCATCATATGTGCTGGAATTTCATAATATGCTGGAGTTACAACATAATATGCTGGAAGTTTATACGCAAGAGATTCATAATCCAGCATATTATGTTGGAAGTTTCCATGTGCTGGAGTTCCAACATAATATGCTGGAAGTTTATATGCAGGAGTTTCATAATCCAGTATATTATGCTGGAACTTTCTGTGTTCCAGTGGACTATTTTTCAATGACTTTGCAAACGCTCACTTTTTTTCAATTACCAATCCGAAAACTGACTAAGCCGTGCTATTTTCACATAAACTAATTTTTGGGAAAAAGCAGCCCACGTAAATAATAAGTATCATGGTATATAACAACAACAAAAATAGAAGTTAGCCGTAATCACCAAGAAGTTAGCCTACGGGCGCTAATAGTTAAAGTACCTTCCATTTTGTAAAATTACTAGCAAGTTGTGACGACCCGACCCGTCGTCTCATGGGTTACCGCTCCGTTTCCCCCATTTTCTGCTTCTTTATGCTTCATTATCAGTGTCTTGTGTGATCGAGTTGGCTTGGATTGATTTTAGAAGGAAATGAGACACTTAGTCTCTTTAAGGAAGGCTTAGTTTGGAAAAGTCAACCGGATGTTGACTTATGTGTTAGAGGGCTCGGATATGAATTCCGATGATTCGCTCAGCTTCGGGGGGATGATATGTGCCTTAGGAGTGTGATAGGAAGTGGTTTTGGAGGTACGGTGTAGAGTTAGGCTTGAATTAGCGAAGTTAGTATTTTGGCGAATTCCGGTTGATAGGTGAGAATTTGATCCGAGGGTCGGAATGGAATTTCGAAGGTTGCTGTAGCTCCATTAAGTGAATCGGGATGTGTGTGTAAAATTTCAGGTCATTCGGAGGTGATTTGGTTGTGTTTTTGATCGAATGCGTGTTTCGGAAGTTTTTGAAGAACTTAGGCTTGAATTCGATGTAATTTGATGGTTTTGGTGTTGTTTGAGGTGTTCTAATGATTGGAACAAGTTTGAATGATGTTATAGGAGGTGTTGGTGCTTTTGGTTGAGGTCCCGGGGGCCTCGGGGTGATTTCGGATGGTTAACGGGAAGTTTTGGAGTTGTGAAATTGAAAATTTGCTGCTGATTCTGGTATTTTCGCTTCTGCGGAATTGGGACCGCAGAAGCGGTATCGCAGGAGCGAGGAGGAAGCCGCAGAAGCGGAGTCGTAGGTGCGAAAGGCGAGTCGCAGATGCGAGTTTTGGGCTCGAAGCTGTTTCCGCAGAAGCGGACGAGGAGCCGCATCTGCGAAGGCGCAGATGCGAAATTTTAGTCGCAGAAGCGATCCCTGGGAGCGCAAGTGATTTCCGCAGAAGCGGAACTTTGGCCGCAGAAGCGACTTTTTGACCGCAGGTGCGGTTTTGCCTGGGCAGAGATATTAAAGTTCATCTTCACGAATTTTTGAAGGGTTTCTCATTCTAACTTCGGACTTGGAGTATTTTGGGCGATTTTGAAGACGGTTTTCAAGGAGCTTCGTTAAGGTAAGGATTTTTGGACTTAAAACACGATTTTATGGTGCAAATACATGGATTAGGGCTGAAAACTTAAGAAAATAATGGACAAAAATGGTGATTTAGGGCTTGAACTTAAGAGAGTAAAAATTGGGATTTGAGGGGTCATTTGGACCCCGATTTTGGTGTTCTTTATATGTATAGACTCGTGGCGAGATAAGGAACCCGTTGGTGTAAGAATTTCTGAGTCTCGAGAAGTGGGCCCGGGGCTCGGGTTTTGCTAATTTCGGGATTTGTGCCCGTTATTGATTGTTTTCGCTTGGGCTTTGTTCCCTCAGCATATTGTGATGTATTCGCTCTGATTTTTGGATAGATTCGACGCGCGTGGAGGCCGATTTGAGGAGCAAAGGCGTCGCGAGCTGGAGATTTCGCCGGTTCGAGGTGAGTAATGATTGTAATTGATGTACTGAGGGTTTGAAACCCCGTATTTGCACATCGTAGTGCTATATTGAGGTGACTTGCACGCCGGATAGCGAGCGTGGGGTAGAGCACCGTTGGGGATTGTGACTTGGTCCGTCCCGATTAATGAATTTACTGCGTATTTGACTGAAATTTACTTGTCGTCATCATAATTTGGGCTGATTGCTATATTTGGGCTTCGTGCCAGCTATTTGATATTTCCTCACTGTTTTGATTTTATATTTGAACTCAGTCATGTATTTTCCACTGTTTTTTTTTAGACTCAGCCAAGTTTATTTTACTTTAACACTTGAAACGATATTTCTAACAACATTTGGGCTGAGCATCATGTTTTTGTATTGCCCTAGTGGCTTATGTGATTTGGACTGAGTAAGGCCGAGGGCCTATATTGTGAGGATACTTTTGGGTCGGACTGCATGCCGCAGCAGTGAGATACTGATTTGATATGAGACCGAGGGCCTATATTTGATGCCATGAGATGGCTTGATATTGCGCTTGGGCCGTAAGGGGCCCCTCCCGGAGTCTGCACACCCCCAGTGAGCGCCGTCGACGATAAACGGATCGGGCTGCACGCCGCAGCGATATGTGGATCGGGCTGCACGCCGCAGCGGTACTAGTATTGTTCTGTGTATTTACTTTATTTCATTTGTCTGTCATTATCTGTTGTTTGTGCTACTCTTTGCAATATTTACCTAATATTCTGGCATTATCTGAACACTGAGTGTTGTGCCCGAGGGGCGGAAATTTTGTGCTCATCTGCACTATTTGTTTTGCATTCATTTGCGTAACCGCTGAAAAAGTCATTTTTAAAAGAGGTTTAAACTGAGCTAAGGTGTTTCGCTAAAGATTTCATAGCTTCACTGTTTTTCTAAGGGGTTTACACTGCTTCTATATAGCATGATGATTTGTCATACGTGATTTCTTACCGCTCAGTTGTTATTTACCTTTATTACTCACTGAGTTGGAGTACTCACTTTACTCCCTGCACCTCGTGTGCAGATGCAGGTATTTATTCACCCGGGTTTTGGCTGATCGGAAGCAGAGCTATCGGAGTTTAGCGAGGTGACTGCCAGCGTTCGCGGCACCGCTTTTCTCCCTTTTTGTTCCTTGTCCTATTCTGTGTATTTCAGACCTTGTAGATGTGTTCATATTCTAATAGTTGCTCATGACTTGTGACACCCCGGTTTGGACTGTGTCGGGATGGTTTCCCTTATTGTATTCGCTATTTCCGCACATTATGATTATTAAATCATATTTTAGAACTGTTTATGTCAAGTAACTGCTTAAAAAGGAGTCTTGTGTTGGTCTGGCTGGCCTTGTCTTCACGAGAGGCGCCATCACGATCGGGTTTGGGAATTGGGTTGTGACACAAGTAATGCCCGTGATGCACGGGCACATGGGGATATAAATTAAGATGATTTGGTGATTGTTACTAAGTGAGATAATATAGTTATCTCTCTATAACAACATCATTAGCATTTCATTATAAAAGCCAAGATTTTCCGGCACCAAATATTATGTTTTGTTATAATATATATTCTCTACAACATCAAAAAACATCCGGAACAACCGACATTGTTATAGAGATGTTTGACTGTACGTTCATCTTTATCTAGTACTCGAGCAACCTTCATTCAATCTAACATAATATTTGCTTATTTATAATTTCAACAGTTAAATCTCATCAAAGAATATGTTCACATGACGCACACAAATTGGAGTAAGCTCCGTATAATATAATGTGATACTCAAAGAACCTATTAGGAAAAATATATTAGTAGTATAGAACAACAATTGTTACAGCACCACTATATTGCTTACAACAACAACAACAACCCAGTAAAATCCCACAAAGTGGGGTCCGAGAAACGACTATATTGCTTAGTTGCGGAAATAAACATACCCCAAAATGGATCAAGAACGATACAATAAAGGCCTCCCGAGCGACTTGTTCCAGGAGCTCCCTTGGAACCTGGCTTGTAATGTAAGGCGCTTAACTAAGACATCTAATTTGAACAAGACAACCACTTATCTATTGCAGAAGAAGAATACTGCATTCATCTTTTATGTCGACCATACTTTGCACAGGAACGCCGCAGTCAAAATCTATTCCTGCACAAACTAAACAAGGTACAAGTAGGTGAATTGCAACAGATGTTTTTCTGGAATTGAGATGCAACATTTCACTGTAAATAGCCATGGTTTTACTGGAATCTCAAACTTACCAATGAAAGCAGCTAGAGGCAATCCCAGTCTTGTTATCCTTAATGATTTCATCACCAAGGAGAGCAAATAATTAGATTATATATATATATATATATATATATATATATATATATATATATATATTACCTTTTACAAATATTCAAAATATTAAGCACTCAATAACTTACAATGTCACGGTACCAAAGAGCAAGAAGATTGGTTAAAGGTCTTTATCCTGCACAAAGAAACATTGTTTGATTGTACCAGAAAGAAGGATGACACGCATGGCTAGTGACGGAAGACCAAGACTTTCTATCCTTAATAAAAACATTAACAACAACAATAAAGTAAAAATTCATTTCAGCTAAAATAAGCAGATTGAGAAACCAAAGTTTGCCAATAGCGAGTTGTCAAAGAGAAAGCATTAAAAGTGGCACTGCTGCAACCAAATATAAGTTTCAGTTGTCCTGCATAAAGGCACAAAATACATCATTAGATCTTTTGCACTTCAAACATACTCCTTACCAGAATTTTAGTTAGACCAAAATAATATGATTCAATAGATATTAAGTCACACATCAAGCTACTTGGTCTAAGATATCAAGAAGCTTTTGCTATCGGTAAAATTTATAGTTTCTTTATTGGTAAAGATTATCGCTATAAGAGACTCCATAGTTCAAAAACTAAGATGGATATCAGATTATATCTCACCAGTTAATTTTCTATACACAGCTCTCACCAGAAACTAAGGTCATATTTTTTTAGATGCCATGAATACCATAGACAATTAAATTGATAGGTTATTGGCTTAGCCCAAACTACAAAAATAACTTGATACCTTCTTATATAGAAAGTTGCATATTTACTGCCTTATGAAAATCCAAATTACCTTTCAATTCTTCAGTCATACTGTAAAGGACCTCAAACTAAAAAAAAAAAAAAAAAAAACAAGCACACTGGTAGAGACCTAATGTTGTTCAAGCAGTTTTATCACTTGTTTAACTCAACATTAGCTAAAATATTGAAAGAATTACAAGAAAATACACATGACTTCACACCATAACAAAAAATGGCCCATGTTTTTAAGTTTTACCCCACCTAGCCCACATTGTACATATTTTGAAAGCACTTGTAAATTCAAAATATATGTTTTTACAACAATTGCTTCTAAAAGCTATGGAGTTAATTCTTTGTTCTCACAACTATGGCTTTCACTCTCTCTTCTTCTCACATCTTTTACATATGCTTCAAAGGACCGTGTATTTTCTACTTCTCCTCTTGTGTCACCTGCTTGCAATGAAAGAAAATTGAAGAGTAGAAGTCCACCATTGAAGATCATTCAAAGCTTTGCTTTTGAAAATGGGTTGTTTTGAATTTGTTAGTTGTTTGGATTGGATATTGTTCCAATTGATTGAAAATATCAAAAGGAGTACAAAATTTAAATTTGAAGTGATTTGGAGTAGATTTGAGCAAGATTTGAATTAAATTTCAGAAAAGACGCAAGAAAGAAGACGAAGTCAGTTTTTTGTATAATTATGTATAATCTTGTATAATATTGTATATGAGTGTAGAAACACACCTTATACACTGTTATACACTTTTATACACCTTTATACAAGCGTCTGTAGACGAACTTCTTCCACGATTTTCAGTTGCAATTCTTATTCAAAACCAGTCCAAATCTCCATTAAATGACTTCAAATTTTATATACAACCTCCTTATACTATTTCTAACAAGTCTAAATAACACCCACTCCAAATTTCTCATAAAATCAAATTCGAAATTTAAACACACATATTTAAGCTTGTTAAAAATCTAATTTTCACCACCCAAATGAAGTTGGTTTGTTGAATTAATATTTGAGCCACAACTACTGATTCGAAAAGTAATTTAAAAGCTTGAGGAATCTTTTTTAAAAATTAAATAGTAATTTTGAGAACCTATTGGAATTGGATGTTGAATCTTAGCCTATTATTTATGGGCTAGTTGGTTATAAATTGAAATATGGGCTATAAAATTGAAAAGTATGGAGCCCAGTTGTTCTAATGTGAAATTTTCCCTAAAATATTTTACTTAATAGCAAATATAAGAAATAAAAGAAAAAAAAGAAAAAACCAAGTTGGTATTTTATAGTTTGCCTTTTGATCTCCTCATACCCCTTTTCCTATAAACCTTTGATTACTTCTGGATAAGCTAGAAGAAAAAAAGTATAAAAGTCGGTGAAGGCAACAAAAGTTTCCGTATTTAACCGAGAAAGGTAAATAATTCACACACTAATTTATACAGTGTGCTACCAAATCCTTACAAAGAAATAAAAACAATGATAACAGAGAGTAAGAAATTTGAATTCGTTTATGGCAAATGAAAAAAAGCAAAAGAAAGAGGATGATGAAAACAGCAGCTTTAAGAAAATAAAATAAAAACAAGGGAAGGTCCGAATTTGTCCCTCTTGTTATGAAACAATAAAAGAAGAAGAATAATATTGCAGAGAAAAATAGAGAGAGAGAATTCTTATTGATTTGGGATGAATTACAATAGAATAGAACCCTCTTTTTATAGGGAGATGGTGACTTAGCCACCAGTAATAAACTCTAGAATCTCTCTAAATATAGACATTCACCATAAATAAAATTCTATTTATAACACTCCCCCTTAATGTCTATACAACAGATAATGTGCCTCGTTAAAACCTTAACTAAGAGAAAACCCAATGGGAAAAAAAAATTTCTAGAAAAGGAAAAGAGTACACATATCTAATAATACGCCTTTTGGTTGCCTCGTTAAAAACCTCGCAAGGAAAACCCAGTGGGACAAAACCTTGTAAGGGAAAAAGAGTACAACTCGTATTAACTCCCCCTGATGAGAGCATCAATTTACATCTTTAAGCATTTCCATGATAAACTATCTTGAATAGAAAATCTGGAAATTATGCTCGAAATTAAATTATTGAGCAAGTTACTCGCAAAACACCATGTTGCGGGTTAATAATAATTGCACATGTAACCATCTCATAGATGCATCTTATGTGGTATACATGGTAGGTGAATGGGCCCATATTCACCTTTGATATTTCCAGCATTCATGGGATTCAATCCCAATTTTAATTGGTCTATTAATTAATGAGAACGGGCAACATAAGAGAAGTCGTAAAGAACTTTCTAGTTCTTTAATATTTACCCACGTGAATTCTCTTTTATTTTTGCACATCATACTTAAATTGATATGGATAAATCAATTATTGCCAACTGAATAAATTATCAATATTGATAAACTTCAGATTTACACCATGATGTGTGCAATTATGAATAAACTCCAAGTTTATTATGATATGAGTTTTTATATCAATAAACTTCTCTTTATTGTGGCATTCTTTTGTTTGTGTAGTACAATTTGGAGAATAAAGCGGGTAGCTTTTCGCATACATATTACCCCGCTACAAGTTGTAGTAATAGAAGATATTAAATCTTTCCTTTATTTATTGTGTCAGTATGACCAACCGCTTTCGCGAATACTTTAGAAACTCAATAAGTTTCTTTGACACTTACTACAACACAATACCTTATTGGTAATAAATTGTGTTTTTCCAAAATAGTATAATTGGCTCTTGCAGAGTTCTCAATTAATTTTGTACTATCACATATTCATCAACATCCATATGGTGAATATCTCTTTTACGGAGAAAGTTATACCATTATGGTCATGGTCAAAATTATATGCAAGATATGTTTCTTGCATTATTGTTGTCCTTTAATAATCACATTGCAAAATATTTTGGCGTACAATAGGTACGTGACCAATGACCATTTATGCCATAATAACGATATTGTTTTCTTATATCATCTCAAACCTCCTTTAGAGGTGAGTGTGGTATATTCACTACCACAGTAGCACATTCATATTCTTCCAAGAATGAATATGTATTCATAAATCAGATGTTTTCACATTCACATCATGAATGGACCATAGTCATCTGTATGTGCTTTACGAATTCCTATGTCAAATCGATGACAAACATTAACTTCATAGAGTGAAGGCTTATTTTGAGAATCCTTATTATTCTCATTACCACGATAATGACGATTATAATTTTGTCTATTACCACGTCCACATCCATTGATACCTTTATGGTAAAAATTTTGTCTTCTGTCAGACTTATTGCATATTGCTATCACATTCTCTAAAGGGAATGAGAATGGAGCAAATTCAATGGGACGGGTTCCCACTTCTTGTGCTCATAATCATACAAGAATTTGATCATGGCAAGACATAGAAATTTTTACCACTTCAGGTGGTTATAATTTCTTACAAACTCCATTAGAGTTATAATCAAACTTTGTTGTCTTTGCTTGTGTATAAAATCAAATTATAGAATGTCAAGAATTTAAACGAGAAAAGTAAAGTAAAATACTTATCTTAAATCCAGAATTTAATCATGAAGGAGTTCATGGAACAATTGACAATCATTATGCTCAATCCCAAAGCTTCTACTCATTAGAGTCTCGTGCTGATAACGTGTTATGAAACAATAAAAGAAGAGGAATAGTATTGCAGAGAAAAGTAGAGAGAGAATTCTTATTGATTTGGGATGAATTACAATAGAATAGAACCCTCTATTTATAGGGAGATGGTGACTTAGCCACCAAGTAATAAACTCTAGAATCTCTCTAAATATAGACATTCACCATAAATAAAATTCTATTTATAACACCTCTACTATTGTATATTGTTGACATTTTATCCCCCATTATACTTTTCGTCCGTTTCAGCCCCTTCCGTTAACAAAACTTTTAGATTTGCCCTTAACTCTAACAGCCCTACATTGTGGCAGCTAACCTCTCCAATCTTTTTCATGTCAGCTGCCAAGTCAGATGCCACGTAATCAAAACCAGTTAACCCCATTCTTGCGCTTCTGCAGGCATCCTTACCCCCAGCCCCCAGCCCCCAAAGAATACCTCCCCACCCCACGACTAACCTCAACTTCTTTCCCGTATTTCAGGAGGCAATTGCCACTTTTCGTACATAAATATGCCATCTTTAATCCCCAAATGCTGAAGATAATTGCTTAATTATATCCCAATTTTTTTTATCTTTTATTATTTGAATTTCTTTCAATTTGCTCCTTCAGGTTTCAGCTTCTACCAGAAAAATAGATGGATCAACACTCCAAAAAAAAGCAGCATTGTAGACTCATGTTTACGGAACTATAAGCTCGGAAAAACTCTTCCATTGGATCGTTTGGCAAAGTTAAAATAGCCGAACATACCTTAACAGGGCACTCAGTTGTTGTCAAAATTCTTAATCATCGAACAAAAAAAGCCTTCAATATCTGATGAAGAACATAACAGACCCATTTGGGTATACTTCAAGCCTGAAATCGCCAGCTAACAATTCCGCTCAAACTTCAACAAATCACAATACCCATTTTATGATCTCAAGCTTTCTTTAAAAATCCTTCCATGGTGCCATCAAAGCAATCAAGCAAGATATGAGAAGGAACATTTTTTATGATAGAAAGTGGGTGTTTGCCAACAAAATCTACATGGATCTATTGAGTAAGCTAACGTAGTGATACTTTGACGGCTGTTAATTTTATCGCCTATTTTTGTCTGTGTGAGTTAGTTGATTTGAAATCCTTACCGGAATTGAGAAAAAGGAAGCGCAGGTGATAGTGGACGGTGGTTAATCTCATCGGAATTGGGAATGTCTTTTTAATTTTATTGATTTAGTAAATTTATGCAATAAATAAGATATTGCAAAAAAGAGGTGACATGGATTCCAAGTGGCATTTCATTTGATGGGTCCAGTGCCACGGTGGATATCCGTTAGGGTTAGGGGTATGTTTGTTTACTATCTTAACGGTGGGTTAAATTTGGACGGAAAGTATAACGGAGGATAACTATGAACTATTTACCATAGTATAGAGGTAAATTCAGACCTTTTCCCTAAAAACAATAATGACCCAATATAATAGGAAGAGGAGAAATTTCAGTTACCAATTCTCCCTCGAATGGTAGAGATGTTAACCATACCTTCGAGAATCCAAACAACTCATTCCCGCATCCCTTTGCTTGGTGAACGGATGGAAAGGAGATATCAAGTTGCCTACATCATATAGTAATTGCTCTTGTAAAGCATATCGAAGATGTAATCTCAAAGTATCACCAATAAGAATAGGAACTAAGAGAGAAGTCTAGTTTGCTGATGATTATAATTTATAAGTGGAGCACCTCAGATTATAAAGTGTAATGGAGGCTTTTTGAATCTCATTTGGCTAATTAACTATCGAAATAACAAAAACTACTTGAAATTAAGTTCAAATCATGGTGTGTAAACCTTGAACAACAATTTTACATATGGGTGATGTGGCTAATTTGTCCGTTCTTCCAAATAAATTCTGATTACTAAAGAGATATATGCAGAATGTACCCCTGTTTAATACCACATGGATGTGAATTGTAGTGTTGTATGTTACAATAAACTCTCTCATAAACAAATAGAGTGCTAACTCGGGTCCCTGCACCGCAAAAGATGTAATGTCTAAATCCAAAGCAGTTGGCATGTATCGTGTAACAACCTTTTCAGTATGACAGTCATCATCTCTTTCATACAGTTTCATTTTCCAGTACAGTGAAAGCCTACTTGATAGAGTACATATATTGAAAGACATCATTAGAAATCAACTAAGGCTATTTACATATGATAAAACTCTTTAGTTCAGACTTCAGACAAACAAATTTGAATGCGTAATCTATAAATAGTTTAGTCCATATCTTTCATTGGTATGGTTGTAGATGTGCTATAATAAATATAACTTTTTCTCTTTAAATAAGATAACACTGCTCACTTATCCCAAAACTGAAAAATTTACCCCACATTAGACCCAAAAAGATAACATCAGGGATGAAGAAAAATTTATGCTTCCTGATATTTCAAATACCAAAATGATATTGAAATGATATCAAGAGACTGAGAAACAAAGTTTGATAAGAGGTTTTACTTTAGAAAAGATGAGTATTGGAGGAGAGAAAGTGGGTAGAACTTTTATTTGTTAGCCGATTTCGGATTTGCATGTGCTCAACCAATCGAGTCTCCTAATGTGTGCAGTTGGAGAACATATGCCAAAAGAGACAAGAAATAAAAATCAGTTGATTTGGCATATTATCAAACACCATCAATACAATTTGGGTTCAGTCATAAGAAACTAACCAAAAGAATAGAGAAACTACCATATAACCACCATAATCCCATCAGCAATAATCGGGTGCACTAAAATAAATGCGAGAATTTAGTAAAACTTACCACAATTGAGCAGAATAAAGCACACACCGGAGTTAATTTGGAACTCAAATTGAGAAATTTTAAAAAAGCTCAATTGTAGATGCATGCGTGTGCAAGATTGTCCAACTAAACCAAGCAAGATAGGGGAATTTAAATGGAACTAACCAGAATGAGCAGGGCAATAAAGTTGAGATAATCTGAAGTCTGAACTTGAGCATAGAACGTAAAAAGTGGACACGACAGAGCAATAACGTAGCTGTTCTTGAAGGAGCCGGAGAAGAGTGGAAGCAGAAGAAAGGAAAAAAATACCATATTGCTTCCGGGTTGAGAGGAGACGACATTGGAGAAATCACAGCTGAACACAAAATCAGTGGTACGCTTGGTTTGCTACACAAAGAGAAACATTACACGTGTTACCACTCCAATTAGATGGGCCCAAGTGTACAGTACCGTTTACGTAACTGATAGTACAATAAGTCACAGCAGTGTTCGTACTCCTTGTTCATTTATATATAGTAGAATATCGCACGATGGAAAGCGATCTCATAATTAATTTATGTGCATATATAAAACTATTTACATAGTCAAAATCATGTAAAGTAACTCTAATTAATAAATATTGATTGATAATACTTATTAAAGTAATAAATTATTAAATTTATCGTGTAAACATTCAATATACTATCAAAATATATAACTTGAATTCTAACATATTACAGGTGGCGACGCCAGGAATTTACTCAAGGGTGTTCAAACTTGAAAGAGGTGAAAAAAATTCTCCGACAAAGAGTGTTCAATATATGCTATATACATCTAAAACCTAATATTTTGCCTATATACAAGACCGGGGCGAAGCTATGTTGGCCCAAGGGTGGTCAACTGATCACCCTTCACCGAAAAATTATACTACGTATAAAGTAAAATATTACCTGTTATTGACTAAAAATAGACTTTGAACACCCTTTCATAGCCCACTGGTAATGTGTCACGACCCGAATTTTCCACCCTCAGGTGTCGTGATGGCGCCTACTAATGAGAGCTAGGCAAGCCAAACCTTAACTACCTTTAGCATTAATCAATTTACATCTTTTAAAAATTATCGGTAATATCATAAAAACAGCGGAAAAGTAAATAAGCGGAAGTCTTAAATTAAAGAAGTTGAACAACAATGCGGAAACTCAACATAAATCTCTACTCAAGAACTGGTGTCACATACTCACGAACTACTAGGAGTGCTAAATACAACCGTTTGAAAGAAAATATAACTGTTTGTCTCGAAATACATGAGATAACAGACTGAAATAAAAGATAGAAGAGACGTCGGGCCTGCGGACGCCTGCAAGGCTACCTCGGTGTCTCGCTGGATTGAAGGCTAACTCCCGCGCTACTGCAGCTGCTGTCCAACACCTAGATCTGTGCAAAAGAGCACAGAGTGTATCATCAGCACAACCGACCCCATGTGTTGGTAAGTGTCTGGCCTAACCCCGACGAGGTAGTGACGAGGCTAGTACCAGACTCCAGACAAATCTGTGCAGTTATATAGTATATTGCAGAAAAATGAACAAGTAATGAGCAGTTATAAGGGAGGGGTACATGCCTCGGGGAAACAGTTCAACTTGGCAGAAATTGAATAACACCTGAAGGAACAGTACAATATCTAAAACCATATGATAGCACTACTATTACGGCGCGCAACCAGATCCATACTTTAACTATAACTGTTGCAGCGTGCAACCCGATCCATACGTTTAAATATAACTGTTGCGGCGCGCAACCCGGTCCAATAATTATAACATATACCTGTTGCGGCGTGCAACCCAATCCACTATAGATTATAACATATACCTGTTGCAGCGTGCAACCCGATCCAATCAAATTTATGTTGCGGTGCGCAGCCCGTTCCAAATATGCATAGCTTATCATAATCATAACCACGAACCTCGGTAGAGGATCAATCATAAAATACTCTATCCCGGCAAGGGAACTCAACAGTACAAGTATACTCATCCCGCCAAGAGAGAACCAGCTATAACCAATCTTAATTCGAAATTAGCATTTCTATTATCACCATTTCTAACTCATAATCAACTTCCACAAAAATAAGCTAAACCTTGCTCAACAACACAAATCTATTCACTATTTCATCTATGGTATCATTCGAGAACGCAATAAATGTCAATTTAAGACTCACGGTCATGCTCGACACCGACGTATAGATACTCGTCACCATGCCTATACGCCGTACTCCACAAGAAACATATAACAAATTGTCACGATCCGGATTTCCCACCATCGGGATCGTGATGGCGCCTACTCGTGGTAGCTAGGCAAGCCAACTTATTTACCTTTCATTAATAAATAAATTTGTTAACAATCTATAGCATCAAAATAACTTCATATACATAGAATCAAGCCTCAAAACTCATGATTTTCTTTGAAATGTTCATAAAGCCTCAAATTTCCATTTCGAGTCCGAAACAGGTCAAACGAAGTCTGTTTTCAATCAAATTTTACAGAAAGCGCTTAAACCATATATAAGACTTGTACCGAGCGTCGGAACCAAAATACGAGCCCGATACCACAGTCTTTTAATCAAATTTTCGTTTCCAATTTCCTTAATAATTTCAGAAAAACAATTTCATAGAAAAATTCTTTCCTCGGGCTCTAGACCTCGAAATTCGATTCCGGGCACATGCCCGAGTCCCATATTTTTCTACGGACCTTCCGGGACCGTCCAATCTCGGGTCCGGGTCCGTTTACCAAAAATGTTGACCAAAGTCAACTTTAATCATATTAATATCAAAATTCTTAAAATTTTTCACAGAATTCACATATTTCAACATAAAAGCTTTCCGGCTACGCGCCCGGACTGCGCACGCAAATCGAGGCAAGTAAATATGAGGTTTTCGAGGCCTCGGAAGCACGGAATGAATAAGAAAACAGGTGATGACCCGTTGGGTCGTCGCATTCTCCACCTCTAAAACAACCGTTCGTCCTCGAACGGACAGAAGAAAGAAGTACCTGAGTAGGGGAAAAGATGGGGATAACGGCTCCGCATATCAGACTCGGACTCCCAGGTCGATGCCTCAGGGGGCTGACCTTTCCACTGAACACGAACAGAAGGAAAGGAAAACTCCTAGACCTCAACTGACGAACCTGCCGGTCTAGAATAACTACCGGCTCCTCCTCATAAGATAAATCCTTGTCCAACTGGACAGTGCTGAAATCTAACACATGGGTAGGATCGCCGTGATACCTCCGAAGCATAGACACATGGAAAACTGGATGCACGGCTGATAAGCTAGGTGGAAATGCAAGTCTATAAGCCACCTCTCCCACTCGATCAAGAACCTCAAACGGGCCAATGTACCTAGGGCTAAGCTTGCACTTCTTTCCAAATCTCATCACGCCCTTCATAGGCGACACCCGGAGCAATACCCGCTCACCAACCATGAAAGCTACATCTCGAACCTTACGATCTGCATAGCTGTTTTGCCTAGACTGAGCTGAACAAAGTCTGTCCTGAATGACCTTGACCTTCTCCAAGGCCTCCTGAACTAAATCTATACCTATCAACCGAGCCTCTCCCGGCTCGAACCATCCAATCGGAGACCGACACCGCCTACTATATAAGGCCTCATAAGGAGCCATCTGGATGCTCGACTGGTAGCTGTTATTGTAGGCAAACTCTGCTAATGGAAAGAACTGATCCCATGAATCTCCAAAGTCAATAACACAAGCCCGGAGCATATCCTCCAAAATCTGAATAGTCCGTTCGGACTGACCGTCCGTCTGGGGATGGAACGCTGTGCTCAACTCGACCCGTGTGCCCAACTCTCGCTGGACTGCTCTCTAGAAACGCGAGGTAAACTGCGTACCCCAATCCGATATGATAGATGCCGGCACACCATGAAGGCGAACAATCTCCCGGATGTAAATCTCAGCTAGCCTCTCGGATGAGTAGGAGACTGCCACATGAATGAAATGTGCTGACTTGGTCAGCCTATCAACAATAACCCATATCGCATCAAACTTCTTCCGCGTCAACGGAAGTCCAGTAACAAAATCAATGGTAATCCGCTGCCACTTCCACTCTGGAAGCTCAATACTCTGGTGTAGACCACCAGGCCTCTGATGCTCGTACTTAACCTGCTGATAGTTCAAACAACGAGCTACATATGCCACGATATCCTTCTTCATTCCACGCCACCAGTAATGCTGCCGCAAGTCCTGATACATCTTCGCAGCGCCCGGATGAATAGAGTACCGGGAACTATAGGCCTCCTCTAAGATCAACTCTCGAAGCCCATCCACATTAGGCACACAAACTCGCCCCTGTAATCTCAAAACACCATCATCATCCAAGGTCACCTTCGTGGCACCTCCACGCTGCACCGTGTCTCTCAGGACACACAAATGGGGATCATCAAACTGTCGATCACGGATACGCTCCAATAGAGAAGAACGAGCGACCGTGCAAGCCAACACTCTGCTAGGCTCAGAAATATCAAATCTCACAAATCGGTTGGCCAAAGCTTGAACATCTAAAGCAAGCGGTCTCTGGCTGACCGGGATATAAGCAAGACTACCCATGCTGGCGGACTTTCTACTCAATGCATCGGCCACCACATTGGCCTTCCCCGGGTGATATAAAATGGTGACATCATAATCCTTCAACAACTCCAACCACCTCCTCTGCCTCAAATTCAAATCCTTTTGCTTAAAGTACTGTAGACTCTTATGATCAGTGAACACCTCGCACGCCACGCCATACAAATAGTGCCTCCAAATCTTCAAGGCGTGGACAATGGCTGCCAACTCCAGATCATGCACTAGATAGTTCTTCTCATAAATTTTCACCTGCCTCAAAGTGTAGGCAATGACCTTGCCATCCTGCATCAACACTGCTCCAAGTCCAACACGGGAAGCATCACAATAAACAGTATAGGGCCCTGAACCTGTGGGCAGAACCAACACCAGAGCCGTAGTCAGAGCTGTCTTGAGCTTCTGAAAGCTCGCCTCACACTCATCCGACCATCTGAACTGGGCACCCTTCTGGGTCAATCTGATCATTGGGGCTGCAATAGATGAAAATCCCTCCACGAACAGTCTGTAGTAGCCTGCCAACCCCAAGAAACTCCGGATCTCCGTAGCTGATGTAGGCCAGTTCTTGACTGCCTCTACCTTGTTTGGGTCCACCTGAATACCCTCAGCTGATACAACGTGACCAGGGAATGCAACTGAACTCAGCCAGAACTCCCACTTGGAGAACTTGGCATATAACTGACTATCCCTCAGAGTCTGAAGAACCACTCTAAGGTGCTGCTCGTGCTCCTCCTGGCTGTGGGAGTACACCAAAATATCATCAATAAAGACTATCATGAACATGTCCAAATATGGCCTGAACACTCGGTTCATCAACTCCATAAATGCTGTTGGGGCATTGGTCAACCCAAATGACATAACCAGGAACTCGTAATGCCCATACCGAGTGAGGAAGGCTGTCTTAGGGACATCGGATGCCCTAATCCTCAACTGATGGTAGCCAGATCGCAAGTCAATCTTGGAGAATACCCTGGCACCCTGAAGCTGGTCGAACAAATCATCAATCCTCGGCAATGGGTACTTATTCTTGACCGTTACCTTGTTCAATTGCCGGTAATCAATACACATCCTCATTGACCCATCCTTCTTCTTGACAAATAACACCGGCGCACCCCAAGGAGACACACTGGGTCTAATGAAACCCTTCTCCAGCAAATCCTGCAACTGTTCTTTTAACTCCTTCAACTCCGGCGGGGCCATTCTGTACGGCGGAATAGAAATAGGCTGAGTGCCCGGAACCAAGTCAATACAGAAATCTATATCCCTGTCGGGTGGCATACCCGGCAGGTCTGAAGGAAAGACATCGGGAAACTCCCGGACAGTCGGCACAGAGTCTATGGGGGGGACCTCAACATTGGAATCACGAATATGAGCCAAATAGGCCAGGCACCCCTTCTTGACCATACGTCGAGCCTTCACGTACGATATGACACTACGGGTAGAATGACTTGGAGTCCCTCTACACTCTAAGCGAGGTATACCCGATAAAGCTAAAGTCACAGTCTTGGCATGGCAGTCCAAGATAGCGTGATAGGGTGATAGCCAATCCATACCCAGAATGATATCAAAGTCCACCCATATCTAAGAGTAATAAGTCTACACGGGTCTCAAGACCCTCAATCACTACGACACACGAACGATGGACTCGGTCGACCACGATAGAGTCACCCACCGGTGTAGACACATATACAGGAATACCCAAAGCATCACTAGGCATAACCAAACATGGTGCGAAATAAGAGGAAACATATGAATACGTAGACCCTGGATCAAATAGTACCGAAGCACCTCGATCACAAACCAGAACCGTACCTGTGATCACCGCATCTGAGGCCTCTGCCTCTGGTCTAGCCTGGAGAGCATAGCAACGGGGTTGAGCCCCACCACCCTGAGCTGTATCCCTAGGTCGATCTGCTGCTAGCTGACCTCCGCCCCTGGCGGTCTGAGCTCCACCTCTATGGCCTCTACCTCCACCTCTATGACCTTTGCCTCCACCCCTGGCTGGCTGTAGGGCATCTGGTGCCTGAATCATAGGATGGGGACCCTGCTGCTGAGACTGAGTACCCCTCAATCTCGGGCAAGCTCTCCTGATGTGACCATACTCACCACACTTATAACATTCCTCTGAACGCTGTGGCTGGCCCTGGCGACCCGAATGACCTCCACGAAAACTCTGAAGTAGCGGTGCACTGATGGGAGCTGGCGGTGCACTGAGTGACTGCTGATCTGAATAATGCCCACGGGAACCACGATCACCTGGGGCACCCTGAGAAACCTGGAGGGATGACTGGAAAGGCCTGGAAGGCTGGCCCCTATCATAAGAATCCCTGCCCCCAGATGAGGCACCACTGAACCGACCTGTGTGACGGGGTCTCTTGTCTGTTCTATGACCACCCCCCTGTGGCAGAACCATCTGATCCTCCGGGCAACATTGGCCGCCTCCTGAAAAGTAATATCACTCCCCGCCTCTCTGGCCATCTGAAGACGAATAGGCTGGATCAAACCATCAATAAATCTCCTCACCCTCTCCCTCTCAGTGGGGAGTATAACAATGGCATGGCGAGCTAGATCGGTGAACCTGGTCTCATACTGAGTGACTGTCATAGACCCCTGCTGGAGGCGCTCAAACTGCCTCCGATAAGCATCCCTCTAAGTAACGGGGAGAAACTTCTCCAGGAACAACTCTGAAAACTGATCCCAAGTCAAGGACGGCGACCCTGCTGGTCTGGCTAAACAGAAATCCCTCCACCAAGTCTTGGCGGATCTAGATAGACAAAAGGCAGCAAAATCAACTCCAGTGGACTCCACAATGCCCATGTTCCGAAGAACCTCGTGACAGCTGTATAAGAAATCCTGGGGGTCCTCAGAAGAAGCTCCACTGAATGTAGCAGTAAAGAGTTTGGTAAACCTGTCCAGCCTCCATAAAGTATCTGCGGACATAGCCGCTCCATCGCTGGCCTGTGCAACTACCCCCGGCTGAACTGTCGTAGCTGGCTGAGCCGCTGGAATCTGACCCTGGGGAGCTAGCTGCTCCTGAGTACGTGCAGCAGGAGTTTGGGCCCCTCCTCCAGCCTAAGAAGTGGCTGGTGCTACAGGGAGCAATCCTGCTCGGGTGACACTCTCCATGAAGCCCACCAACTGGACCAAAGCGTCCTAAAGAACTGGGGTAGCAATAAACCCCTCTGGGACCTGAGCTGGGCCCACCGGAACCACTGCGGCTGGGGCCGGAACCTCCTCCTCAAGGTTAACCTGGGGCTCCGCCACTGGTGCTGCTTCTTGGGGTTGAGCCCTGCCCCTACCTCGGCCCCTAGCATGGCCACGTCCTCTGCCCCTAGCGGGAGCTGTCTGGGGCTCGGGTGGAGGTAGAGGTCATAGAGGTTGAGCTCAGACCGCCAGAGGTGGAGGCCAGTCAGCAGCAAACCGTCCCAGAGAGGTAGATCAGAGTGGTGGGGCCCAGCCCCGATGTTATGCTCTTCAGGCCAGGCCCGAGGTAGAGGCTTCAGATGCGGTTATTTCAGGTACGGTTATGGTTTGTGATAGAGATGCTTCAGTGTTGTTTGATCCGGGGTCTATGTATTCATATGTGTCATCCTATTTTGCCCTGTATTTGATCATGCCTAGTGATGCATTGGGTATTCCTATCTATGTGTCTACGACGGTGGTTGATTCCATCGTGGTCGATCGAGTCCATCGCTCTTGTGTTGTGGTGATTGGGGGTCTGGAGACTCATGTAGATCTGTTGCTTTTAGATATGGTCGACTTTGATATTATATTGGGAATGGACTGGTTATCACCCTATCACGCTATCTTGGACTGCCATGCCAAGACTGTGACCTTAGCTTTATCGGGTATGCCTCGTTTAGAGTGGAGAGGGAGTCCAGGTCATTCTACCCGCAGTGTTATATCGTATGTGAAGGCTTGGCGCATGGTCGAAAAGGGGTGTTTGGCCTATTTAGCCTACATTCGTGATTCTAGTGCTGAGGTTCCCTCTATTGATTCTGTGCCCGTTGTTTGTGAGTTTCCTGATGTTTTTCCTTCAGACCTGCCAGGTATGCCACCCGACAGGGATATTGATTTCTGCATTGATCTGGTTCCGGGCACTCAGCCCATTTCTATCCCGCCGTATCGTATGGCACCGCCTGAGTTGAAAGAGTTAAAGGAACAATTGCAAGATTTGCTTGAGAAGGGTTTCATTAGACCCAGTGTTTCACCTTGGGGTGCGCCGGTGTTATTTGTCAAGAAGAAGGATGGGTCAATGAGAATGTGTATTGATTACCGGCAATTGAACAAGGTAACGATCAAGAATAAGTATCCACTGCCGAGGATTGATGATTTGTTCGACCAGCTTCAAGGTGCCAGGGTATTCTCCAAGATTGACTTGAGATCTGGCTACCATCAGTTGAGGATTAGGGCATCCGATGTCCCTAAGACAGCTTTCCACACTCGGTACGGGCATTATGAGTTCTTAGTTATGTCATTCGGGTTGACAAATGCCCCAGCAGCTTTCATGGACTTGATGAACCGAGTGTTCAGGCCTTATTTTGATTCATTCGTGATAGTGTTCATTGATGATATATTGATATACTCCCGCAGCCAGGAGGAGCACGAGCAGCACCTTAGAGTGGTTCTTCAGACTCTGAGGGATAGTTAGCTATATGCTAAGTTCTTGAAGTGTGAATTCTGGTTGGGTTCAGTTGCATTTTTGGGTCACGTTGTATCAGCAGAGGGTATTCAGGTGGACCCCAAGAAGATTAAGGCAGTCAAGAACTGGCCCAGACCAGCATCAGCTACAGAGTTTTGTAGTTTCTTGGGGTTGGCAGGCTACTATCGACGGTTAGTGGAGGGGTTTTCATCTATTACAGCCCCGATGACCAGATTGACCCAGAAGGGTGCCCAGTTCATATGGTCGGAGGAGTGTGAGGCGAGCTTTCAGAAGCTCAAGACAACTCTGACCACGGCACCGGTGTTGGTCTTGCCCGCAGGTTCAGGGCCTTATACAGTCTATTGTGATGCTTCCCGTGTTGGGCTTGGAGCAGTGTTGATGCAGGATGGCAAGGTCATTGCCTATGCTTCGAGGCAGTTGAAGATTCATGAGAAGAACTATCCGGTTCATGATTTGGAGTTGGAAGCCATAGTTCACGCATTGAAGATTTGGAGGCATTATCTGTATGGCGTGGCATGTGAAGTGTTCACGGATCTCAAGAGTCTTCAGTACTTGTTCAAGCAAAAGGAATTGAATTTGAGGCAGAGGAGGTGGTTGGAGTTGTTGAAGGATTATGATATCACCATTCTATATCATCCGGGGAAGGCCAATGTGGTGGCCGATGCATTGAGTAGGAAGTCAGCCAGTATGGGTAGTCTTGCTTATATTCCGGTCGGTGAAAGGCCACTTGCTTTGGATGTTCAGGCGTTAGCCAATCAGTTCGTGAGACTGGATATTTCTGAGCCCAGTCGTATGTTAGCTTGCACGGTCGCTCGTTCTTCGTTATTGGAGCGTATCTGTGATCAGCAGTATGATGATCCCCATTTGTGTGTCCTTAGAGACACGGTGCAACGCGGAGGTGCCAGGCATGTTACCTTAGATGATGATGGAGTTTTGAGATTGCAGGGTCGTGTATGTGTGCCTAATGTGGATGGGCTCCGAGAGTTGATTTTAGAGGAGGCCCATAGCTCCCGGTACTCTATTCATCCGGGCGCCGCGAAGATGTATCAGGATTTGCGGCAGCATTACTGGTGGCGTAGAATGAAGAAGGATATCGTAGCATATGTGGCTCGTTGTTTGAATTGTCAGCAGGTTAAGTACGAGCATCAGAGGCCTGGTGGTTTATTTCAGAGGATTGAGATTCCCGAGTGGAAGTGGGAGCGGATCACTATGGATTTTGTTACTGGACTTCCATTGCTCGGAAGAAGTTCGATGCGTAGTGGTCNCTATGGATTTTGTTACTGGAGTTCCATTGACTCGGAAGAAGTTCGATGCGGTATGGGTCATTGTTGATAGGCTGACCAAGTCAGCGCATTTCATTCCTGTGGCAGTCTCCTATTCATCGAGAGATTAGCTGAGATTTATATCCGGGAGATCGTTCGCCTTCATGGTGTGCCGACATCTATCATTTCGGACCGGGGTACGCAGTTTACCTCGCGCTTCTGGAGAGTAGTTCAGCGAGAGTTGGGCACACGAGTAGAGTTGAGCACAGCATTTTATCCCCAGACGGACGGGCAGTCCGAGCGGACTATTCAAATTTTGGAGGATATGCTCCAAGCTTGTGTTATCAACTTTCGAGGCTCGTGGGATCAGTTTTTTCCTTTAGCGGAGTTTGCCTACAACAACAGCTATCAGTCGAGCATCCAAATGGCTCCTTATGAGGCTTTATATGGTAGGCAGTGTCAGTCTCCGGTTGGATGGTTTGAGCCGGGAGAGGCTCGGTTGTTGGGTAAGGATCTGGTTCAGGAGGCCTTGGACAAGGTCAAGATCATTCAGGATAGGCTTCGTTCAGCTCAGTCTAGGCAAAAGAGTTATGCAGACCGCAAGGTTAGAGATGTGGCATTTATGGTTGGTGAGCGGGTATTGCTTCGAGTGTCGCCTATGAAGGGCGTGATGAGGTTTGGGAAGAAGGGCAAGCTTAGCCCTAGGTTCATTGGTCCGTTTGAGATTCTTGATCGAGTGGGAGAGGTGGCTTATAGACTTGCTCTGCCGCCGAGCTTATCAGCCGTGCATCCAGTGTTTCATGTGTCCATACTTCGGAGGTATGACGGCGATCCAGCCCACGTGTTAGATTTCAACACTATCCAGTTGGACAAGGGCTTGTCTTATGAGGAGGAGCCGGTAGCTATTCTAGACCGGCAGGTTCGTCAGTTGAGATCCAAGAGTTTTCCTTCTGTTCGTGTTCAGTGGAGAGGTCAGCCCCCTGAGGCATCGACCTGGGAGTCCGAGTCAGATATGCGGAGCCGTTATCCTCATCTTTTCCCCGACTCAGGTGCTTCGTTCTTTTGCCCGTTCGAGGACGAACGGTTGTTTTAGAGGTGGAGAATGTGACGACCCAAAGGGTCATCACCCGTTTTCTTACCCATTCTGTGCTTCTGAGGACTTGAAAACCTCATTTATAGTCGCCTCATTTTGCGTGCGCAGTCCGGGCGCCTAGCCGAAAAGCTTAAATATGAAATTCTGTGAAATATGCTAAATTTTGGTGTTAAAATGAATAAATTTGACTTCGGTCAACATTTTGGGTAAACGGACCCGGCCCCGCGATTTGACGGTCCCGGAGGGTCCGTAGGAAAATATGGGACTTGGGCGTATGCCCGGAATCGAATTCCGATGTCCCAAGCCCGAGAAATGAATTTTTGAGTAAAATTATTTTTTGAAAATATTTATGGAAATTGGAAATGTAATTTGATTAGAACGTGTTTGTATCGGGCCCGTATTTTGGTTCCGGCGCCCTGTACAGGTCTTATATATGGTTTAAGCACTTCCTGTAAAGTTTGGTTGAAAACGGACGTCGTTTGACGGGATCCGGACCCTAAATGGGAAATTGATGTTTAATAGGAATTTTGAGAAATCTCATAGATCTCGAGGCTTAATTCGATGTTCATGATGTTATATTGGTGATTTGGCCACACAAATAGGTTCGTAGGGTGTTTTTGAGGTAGCGTGCATACTTGGGTTGGAGTTTCGAGGGCTCGGGTGAGTTTCGAGTAGGTTCCAGGATGCCTTAGACTTAAAAGATCAGCTGTTGCAGGTTCAAGAAATATTGCAGGCCTCTGAATCCTCTCGCGCGGTCCGCGAGAAATCGCGTGCGGCCGCGGAGGGGCCAGCGCGGCCGCGGTCGCCTTTGAGCGGTCCGCGGTGGGTGCTGCGCGGCTGCGGTCGGTCTTATGCGGTCCGCACGGGGCTATGATCTGCAGGTCTTTAGGGAAGCCTCTGCAGCCGCGGTCCTTTTTTTGCGGTCCGCACAGGGAGCTTCAGAGGGGTACAAATAAACGGGAATTTCAATTATTTTACACTTTTCAAAACCCCAAAACATAAGAGGCGATTCTCCAAACAAACTTTCTTCTCCAAAACGATTGGTAAGTGATTTCTAACTCATTTTCTTCACTCCTCAACATCTTCTAACCTGATTTCAACTTCAAATCAAAGATTTTCATGGGGAAATTGGGTGTTTTGGGTAGAACCTAGGTTTTTCAAAAAAATTGGGGAATTGGACCTCAATTTGAGGTCCGATTTCAAAACAAATTACATATTTGGGTTCGTAGGGAACGGGTAATCGGGTTTTGGTTCGAACCTCGGGTTTTGACCACGTGGGCCCGGGGGCGATTTTGGGATTTTTGAGAAAAACTTTGGAAAATTTATTTTTATGCATTCAAATTGATTCATTTAGTGTTTATTAATGTAATTAAGTAATTTATGATTAGATACGAGCGAATTGGTGGCGGAATCGAGGGGTAAAGCCATAATTGAGACTTGAGTTGAACTCAAAGCATCGAGGTAAGTGTTCGGTTTTACCTTAGCTTGAGGGATTCGGAGTTCAGTCATATTTGTATGACGACCCAAAGGGTCATCACCTGTTTTCTTATTCATTCCGTGCTTCCGAGGCCTCGAAAACCTCATATTTACTTGCCTCGATTTGCGTGCGCAGTCCGGGCGCGTAGCCAGAAAGCTTTTATGTTGAAATATGTGAATTCTGTGAAAATTTTTAAGAATTTTGATATTAATATGATTAAAGTTGACTTTGGTCAACATTTTTGGTAAACGGACCTGGACCCGAGATTGGACGGTCCCGGAAGGTCCGTAGAAAAATATGGGACTCGGGCATGTGCCCGGAATCGAATTCCGAGGTCTAGAGCCCGAGGAAAGAATTTTTCTGTGAAATTATTTTTCTGAAATTATTAAGGAAATTGGAAACGAAAATTTGATTAAAAGACTGTGGTATCGGGCTCGTATTTTGGTTCCGACGCTCGGTACAAGTCTTATATATGGTTTAAGCGTTTTCTGTAAAATTTGGTTGAAAACGGACGTCGTTTGACGTGTTTCGGACTCGAAATGGAAATTTGAGGCGTTATGAACATTTCAAAGAAAATCATGAGTTTTGAGGCTTGATTCTATGTATATGATGTTATTTTGGCGATGTGATCGCGCGAGTAAGTCCGTAGGATGTTTTTGAGGTTGTGTGCATGTTTGGTTTGGAGCCCCGAGGGCTCGGGTGAGTTTTGGATAGGCATCGGATTGCATTTCTCATTTTTAAAAATCTGGTATTTTCAGTGCTGGTGTCTTCGCATTTGCGAAGAAATGATCGCAAATGCGACCACTTGATCGCAAATGCGAAAAAGGGGAGACTTTGCTTGGATCGCAAATGCGACAATATGTTCGCATATGCGAGGGCCGCCCAGTCGCAAATGCGACGTCTTCCTTCACAAATGCGATAGCCCCATTTTCCCTCTGTGTTCGCAAATGCGGGAAAAGGCTCGCAAATGCGAGGTAGGGGTCATCGCAAATGCGACGTAATTTTCGCAAATGCGTAAATTGCCTCCAGACCCAAGTTCGCAAATGCGAACTAAAATGTTCGCAATTCCCACGCCTGTTTTGTTCGCAAATGCGAACCTATGTACGCATTTCCCATATCCGAGGCCCAGCAAATTTTATACTTAGTCGAATTTTCATCACTTTTCACCATTCTTTCAAAACCCAAACACCATAGGCGATTTTTCAAGAGCAAACTTCATCCCAAATCATTTGTAAGTTGATTTTTACTCAATTCTTTCAACTTTTAACATCATTAAACATGTTTTCTACTTGAAATCAAGGATTTTCATGGGTGAAATTGGGGTTTTTGGGTAGAACCTAGGTTTTCCATAAATTAGGGAGTTGGACCTCGATTTGAGGTCCGATTTCAAAACAAATTATATATTTGAACTCGTGGGGGAATGGGTAACCAGATTTTGGTTCGAACCTCGAGTTTTGACCACGTGGTCCCGGGGGGCGTTTTTGGAATTTTTGGGAAAAATTTGGGAAATTCATTTTTATGCATTCAAATTATTTCATATCGTGTTTATTAAAGTAATTAAGCAATTTGTGATTAGATTCGAGCGAATTGGAGGTGGAACCGCGAGGTAAAGCGATAGTTGAGGATTAAGTGGATTTCAAGGCTTTGAGGTAAGTGTTTGGTTTAACCCTAGCTTGAGGGAATAGGAGTTGAGTCTTGTTGCTAATTGCTATGTGATCGAGTACGATGTATAGGCATGGTGACGAGTATCTATACATTAGTGTCTAGCATGACCGTGAGTCCTTATAATGTGATTATCATGAACTGATTGTGAATTCCATGTTTATTGGAGTATTTCTATATGTTGTGAACTACATGTGAATGATGATATGATAATTTGATTCCTAGGAGCATTGGCTCGAATTGTGATACGAATATTGAAAGTATATGAAATGACTTGTTTCATTGAGGAGCGTCGGCTCCAGTTGTAGAACGAATTGTGAAAGTAAAAGTGAGAAAGAGAAGAGATCATTATGTTGCCCTCTTGACGGGCTATTGTTGGGTTGTGATTCCTCTGCATTGTGCTCTTGACGGATACTAGGGTCGCTTAGGTTAATGTTTCCTTGTGTCGTGGGATGACTATAGTTATAGCTGAGGTGGTTAAGTAATGTAATAGGTTAGTTATAGATGGGGTGGTTAGGTGAGGTAATCGGTTAGATATAGCTGATATGGTTAGTGTGGTAATAGGTTTGTTATAGCTGTGGTGGTTAGATGTTGGGGCTAATGTGGTTATAGTAATCCTCTTGCCGGAATATTTGAGATGATGTTTTGTCCCCTTACTGGGAAGTCGTTATATTGTTGTTTGTGACGGAATATGAGATAAGAAATTTCTTGGAGTTTGGGCTCCAGTGATATCGTGAGATAAGAAAAGTAAGAAAGAGAAAGCGTTGTTGATTATTCCCTTGCTAGGACGTTTGGTTGAACTTGTTGGATTATTTCCCTTGCCGGGATGTTTGTCAAATATTTGCTTATTTTTATGCCCCTTAATTGTGACTGTTGTTTGGGGAGTCGGACTATACAATGATATTGAGGATCGGGTTGCGCGCCGCAGCAATAATATGTGAGGATCGGGTTGCGCGCCGCAACAATGATATAGTGAGGA